>NW_027419048.1:0-176728 GCF_009905375.1 Apium graveolens
GAGCATATGTGTGATGCAAGGACATCCCAAATTCTCAATAGCCAAGAAGGAAGAAGCCAAGCAATTAAAGGCTGACAAAAGAGCACAAGCAAAGCTTGAACAACAGCTAAAGTCAGGTCTAGTTGAAAAAGAAAAAGGGATTGAAGTCAGGGGTGAAGACAAGACTACAAACCTAGATGAGGTTTTAGGGAGTATATTTGGTGAGAGTGTGGAAGAAAGAGAGGAATGGCAGAAGGGAAACAGAAGAAAGGCCAAGGCACATAGAAGGAGTGGAGATAACACTGAAGTAACCAAATCTATATCTAAACCACTACCTTCCATACCTGAACCCCTTGTTGCTGATCCCACAATAAACATCCATGGTGAACCAATCATTCCAAAAGAGGAACCTATTGATTGGGACACTATCAAATTGCCTACCTTTCTAACCACTCTTCCACTACCAAAGAAACAGAAAAGAAAACCAAAATCTACACCTCCCATAACCTCTAAGAAATTCACTCAAAAACAAAAACCTAAGCCTAAGTCACCCATTTCTAAAGATGATTATGTTCACATCTGTGACATAAAAGAAATTTCAGACATTGAACTCTATCTGGATGAGCTGGAGGATGTAAGGGGAATAGCTGCCTACAGACAGCTACCAGAGAGATTAGTGTTCAGATATAAAGGAGCTGGGGAAAGAACATGGCCTCTCCACAGGATTCTGGATGAAGGCTACTCTACCTTGATTAGAGTCTTTTCAGCTATACAAAAGGATTCTGGCTTTACCAGAACTGCCAAGACTGAAATTCTCAACAAGATAGCCAATATAAGGAAAACTTGGAGGGAGCCCAATGCTTTACCCAGGACTTTACTCATTCAAGAAAGGGAAATGAAAATTCACAAATCACCTCATTGGTTGATGGAATTTAGAGATGATAAAGGAGTCAGAAGATTTTTCAGACTTGAAGACCAACTCAAGATTGCCAGCAATGAAACTCTCAAAGAAATGCAATCTAAGTTGGATGTCAGTGTTGAAGATGAAGCTGAATTCTTCAGACAACTCCAACTCCAAATTGAGGAAAATGACAAAAGGCTAGGAAAGAAAACCAGGGAACAAAGAAGAAAAAGATGATTTGCTCAGACTAAAGGAGTGTCCTTGGAAACACTGTAAATCTTCAATTACCTCCTAGTACATACACTTTTGCAGCATTTTTAAATTTCTACTTAGTTTCAATTCATATATCTGTTAAGTGTTTTGTTATCATCAAGTTAACCCTAAATTTATGCCTACAATTCTTATAGACATAAATAGGGGGAGATTGTTAGGAATGTATGTGCATTAGTTTGATGATATGTTTAACAAAATACTTAAGTAGAAATTTAGTGTCTGTAGCCTCAACGGATAAGACCACTTTGGCTATCCGTTGATGGTGTAGCTTTACTTAGAAATAAGTCTAGTGTTGTAGCATATTTCAGTCTCTGTATTTAAAATGTAATTCTTGGAAGTTGAGAGAAACTATGAGTCATGTTGACTACTAGATGATATGCAGATAGGAAGGCCAATTGTAAATACTTCATGCCTTGTAATTTTGTATAAGTGAAGTGGTATCAACGGATGACTTAAAGACCTTCAACGGATGAGAAGCTAAGCTTCAACGGATGTCTCTAAAGCTTCAACGGATAAAGTCATCAACGGATAACATCCTTCAACGGATGAGTGCATCAACGGATGAAAGCTTCAACGGATAACATCCTTCAACGGATGAGTGCATCAACAGATGAAAGCTTCAACGGATGTTCTGATGATTAGCCGTTGATAAGGGGTAGTTGTACCTACAAACAGAGGCACATGGGTTGATAGAGACAACTGAGATGTGGTAGCCGAATTTTAGGAACAACAGAAAAAGCAGCCGTTCTTCTTTAGTACAAAGATGCAATAGTCAACAAAGTACTGGAGTGAACATGAAAAGAAGCAAGTGAAGATCTTATTTTATTACTGTATTTTATATTGTTCTTCACTTGTACACTTGGTAATATATAAACCAAGTAGAAGCTAGTAATTAGAGAAGAGATTTTCCAGAGCTGTTTAGAAAAATATTGAGAGAAAATTCATCTAGTTTGTACTAGGATGCAGCTGTGATCAACATTGTTTAATCACAGATTTTCTAAAATACCATCTCTGGTGGAACAACAAATCCACCAGAAAAGTTTTTAAGGTCTGTTGTGTTCTTTACATTTGTGCTTGAATATATATCTGTCTGTATTAGCTTAAAGCAATTCACACACTTGTTCTTCTTGAACACACAACTTTCATAAACTGCTCAAAACTTGAAAAAGTTTTGAGATTTACATTCAACCCCCCTTCTGTAAATCTCATTGTTAGTCCACTAGGAATAACAAAGAACTTTGGATTCAATGTAACTGCAAGAAGACTTGTTCTAAAGAAGATTGAAGAACTGAGGAGTATTAGAGCTAAAGATGCACTCCCAAAGACTCTAACTATTTCTTACACAGGGAGTAGAGTGCATCTAAGGCCCTACTGGCTGATGGAGTTCATGGATGACAAAGGAGTTAGAAGATTATTCAGATTAGAAGACCAATTGAGCATCTCTAGCAATGAGACTCTTTTGGAAATGCAAGGAAAGCTAAATCTCTCAGAATCTGATGAATTGGAATTCCACAGATAGCTCCAAAATCAGATAGAAGAAAATAACAGAAATCTTGGAAAGAGATCCAAATCTTCAAGGAATTAGATTAATCTGCTCAGGCTAGAGGAGCACCCTGAAAATGACTGTGAGCTAATCTTTGTGTATTTTTTTATTTGAAGTACTTTACAGTTTTATCTACTTACTTTTAAAAGTTGTATTTTTAGGGTGTTTTGTTATCATCAAGTTTCTCTTAATTTATGGCTACAATTCCAGTAGACATAAATTGGGGGAGATTGTTGTGGATATGTTGTGAACTTGATGATTTCATTAACAAAACACCTTAGTAGATTTTAATTAGTGAAAAATGTAGCACTCGGCGGATAAGGAATATAGTCCCGATGGATGACTCAATATAGTCCCGACAGATGATGATTTATTATCCATCGAGTGAGTAGCTTGTGTAATAATGAGTCTATAGCACATTTCTGCATACACCTTGTTTAGATTCTGTAGTAGCACTCAAGTCATGTTGACTTTAATTAGATATGCATAATAAGTTGATCAATTGTACATAGATAATGTCTTGTAATTCTGCATAAATGAAATGAAGTCAACTGCCAGATAGCTACCCAACGGATAAACAGCAATACCACTCGACGGATGATCAACAAGGCAACCCGACGGATGATCATATACCCGACGGATAATCAATTCAAACATCTGTTGACAGTGACAACACAATCACATGTGTCGAGTGTATGCAAAAGGAATGTGGAAGCCTATTCAACTGGGTTTTAGAGAACAAAGAAGCATTGCCATTTCCATGCTATTATGAAGATATTCAAAGATGCTGGAATAGAGTAATGAAGCAGCATAGTATTAGACTTGATAGGTTTTGTTTTATTATCTTGTCTTATTACTTTGTAATCTTGGTGATATATAAACCAAGAAGTAGCAAATAGAACAACAAGAACACTATGCAAGTAAATTCTCAGAGAAACATTTGTAAGCTGTATTCTTAGCATTTCTCTGTAAGTTTAGTTGTTCTCTTTTGTAAGCAGCTGTGAGCTATTCAAGCTTCACAAAGTTATCTCGATATATTTATATATCTCTGGTGGATACTTTCAAGTCCACCAGAAAATTTTAAAGATTTGTGTTTTTATTACTTAGTGTTTTGATTTATTCCAAGTTATTATTCCGCACTTTGAAAATCAATTCACACAGATATATGTTTTAAGTTAGAACACTTTTTAACCAAGAAAAAGTTTCAAGAATTCCATTCAACCCCCCTTCTGTAATTCTTGTTGCATTGTTAGGGACTAACAGCGATTGGTTGGACTATAACAGATATCAAGGGAATCAGCCCTTCTTACTACGTGCATATAATTCTGCTAGAGGAAGGTAGCAAGCCTACGGTCGAGCAGCAAAGAAGACTCAATACAATCATGAAGGAGGTAGTGAAGAAGGAAATTCTTAAGTGGCTATATGCAGGGATCATCTACCCTATTTCAGACAGTTCATGGGTAAACCCGGTTCAATGTGTGCCAAAGAAAGGTGGTATTATTGTGGTCGCAAATGAGAAGAATGAGCTTGTTTCTACTAGAACAGTCATGGGGTGGAGAGTTTGCATGGACTACATGAAGCTGAACAAAGCCACTAGGAAGGATCACTTCCCTCTGCCCTTTATTGATCAGATGCTCGGCAGGTTGGCTGGCCATGAGTACTATTGTCTTCTGGATGGTTATTCAGGTTATAATCAAATTTGTATCGCTTCAGAAGATCAGGAGAAAACTACCTTCACTTGTCCATTTGGTACTTTCGCCTTCAGACGAGTTTCTTTTGGTCTATGTGGTACGCCAGCCATATTTCAGAGATGTATGATGGCCATCATTTCAGACATGATTGGCTAAAATGTGGAGGTGTTCATGGATGACTTCTCAGTCTTTGGCGATTCTTTTGATGAATGCTTGCAAAATTTTTGACACGTTCTCAAGAGGTGTGTTGAGACCAATCTGGTGCTCAATTGGGAGAAATGTCACTTTATGGTGCGTCAGGGCATCATTCTCGGGCACAAGGTTTCTAGTAAAGGTCTTGAGGTGGATAAGGCCAATGTGGGGGTCATTGAGAATCTTCCTGTACCTATTTCTGTTAAGGGAATTCGCAGATTTCTTGGAAATGCGGGCTTCTACAGGCGTTTCATCAAAGACTTCTCAAAAATTTAGAAGCCATTGTGTAGTTTGCTAGAGAAAGATGTTCCTTTCAAGTTTGATGATGAGTGCCTTGCAGCTTTTGAGACATTGAAGAAGAGTTTAATCATGGCACTGGTCATAACTGCACCTGATTGGAATGAACCTTTTGAGATGATGTATGATGCAAGTGATTATGCAGTTGGAGCAGTTCTTGGGCAGAGGAAGAACAACATATTGCATGTGGTCTACTATGCTAGTAAGACCCTAAATGGTGCTCAACTGAATTATACTACTACAGAGAAAGAATTTTTGGATATTGTCTATGGTTTTGAAAAATTTCGATCATATCTACTTGGGACGAAGGTGACAGTTTTTACTGATCATGCTGCAATTCGTTATCTCGTCTCAAAGAAGGACTCGAAGCCTAGATTGATTAGATGGGTTCTTTTGCTTCAAGAATTTGAACTAGAGATCAAGGACATAAAAGGGACTGAAAATCAAGTCGCTGATCATCTCTCGCGTTTAGAGAATCCTAATGCTACTTCATTGGATATGACATTGATAAATGAATCATTTCCCGATGAGCAGCTGTTGGGAGTGCAAGAAGAAGAATCATGGTTTGAAGACATTGTGAACTACCTTGTGAGTAATATCATGCCTCCTGATTTATCTTATGCTCAAAGGAAGAAGTTTCTACATGAAGTGAAGTGGTATATGTGGGATGAGCCATTTCTTTTTCGTCAAGGAGCTGATCAAATCATCAGGAGATGTATTCCTTATAGCGAAACGGGGGGGATCTTGTGAGATTGCCACTCAATGGCTTATGGAGGACATTATGGTGGAGAAAAGACAACAGCTCGTGTTCTTCAAGCAGGTTTCTTTTGGATGACATTGTTTAAAGATGCTCATCAGTTTGTTTTGAAATGTGATCAATGTCAACGTGTAGGTAATATGTCCAAAAGGGATGAGATTCCTCTTAATGTGCTTCTCGAGGTTGAGGTCTTCGATGTTTGGGGAATTGACTTCATGGGGCCATTTGTCTCATCTTGTAATAGTCAGTATATCTTGTTGGCGGTTGATTACGTGTCAAAATGGGTTGAAGTTAAGGCGTTGCCAAAAAACGATGCGAAAGTGGTGCTTAATATTCTTCACAAGCAGATATTCACAAGGTTTGGAACTCCAAGAGTTATAATTAGTGATGAGGGGTCGCATTTTTGCAATCACAAGTTTACTGCTATGATGAAAAGGTATAATGTGAATCATCGCATTGCTACGGCTTATCATCCTCAGACAAATGGTCAAGCTGAGGTATCTAACAGAGAGATCAAGCGTATTTTAGAGAAAGTGGTGTGTCCATCGAGGAAAGATTGGTCTTTGAAGCTTGATGAAGTTGTTTGGGCGTATAGAACAATATACAAAACTCCATTGGGAATGTCGTCGTTTCAGTTGGTTTATGGTAAGGGGTGTCATTTGCTGATGGAGCTAGAGCATAAAGCGTATTGGGCTTTAAAGAAGTTGAATCTGGATTTGGATGCAGCTGGTAAGAAGAGGATGCTCCAATTGAATGAGCTCGATGAGTTTCGACTTCAAGCTTATGAGAACAACAAAATGTATAAGGAGAAAGTCAAGAGGTGGCACGATAGGGGTCTAGTGCTCAAATCATTTGTGCAAGGGCAACAAGTTCTTTTGTTCAACTCTTGTCTTCGTATTTTTCCTGGAAAGTTGAAGTCAAGATGGTCAGGGCCGTTCATTGTCAAAACTGTATTTCCACATGGAGCGGTGGAAATTTTTGAGAATGATTTGGGCCAAGCATTCAAGGTAAATGGTCAAAGATTGAAGCATTATTATGGTGATACGGCAAACCACGAGGTGATTAGTGCCGTTCTATTGTCCATTTGATCTCGAGATTCTACATCCAGCTAACGACGTAAAAGATGCGCTTCTTGGGAGGCAACCCAAATTTGTTGTACATTAGTAGGTAAGAGAAACAAGAAGAAAGGAAAAAACACAAAAAAATCAGAAAAAGAAACAAATTCAGGGCCAACTATAGAAGCTGGGTGCGCCCGTACTGATCAAGCGCGCGACCGCGCCGTTTTTCCAGTAACCAAGCGCGCCCGCGCTGATCTAGCGTGCGGCCGCGCCGGTTTTCCAGAGAGTGAGCGCGCCCGTGCTGTCCTAACATGCGGCCGCGTCGGGTCCTGTTCGAAAAAATTTATTTCAGCAGTTTTAATAGGTAAAATCGGGACTTTTACTCCAAAATCAATTCCAACCTGATTTTTACTCTTCCACATCCCATAATTTCCTCTCCCAATCAATTCCATTATTCCCACGATTCCCATAATCAATTCCCACTTCTATTCCTTATAGAATTCACACCTCTCCACCTATAAATACATACACTTACACACAACTTCTCCACCGCATCTCAAACACAAATTCTCTCTAAACACTTAAGCTTTTATTCTCTTTTCTGCAATCTTGATGGCACCCAAGAGGCAAAGAACATAAGTTGGAAGCAGCACCACCGATTCTTCATCTACAGGTGGTATGAAGCCCGTGTTTTCTACTCCTGAGGCTGAAGAAGAGTATACAAGGCTTCTCTCGAAGCCTATTGCTAGAGAGCGAGGTTTTCTGCCATCAGGGAAGGATGGTAAGCTATTAGAAATAATTCTCGAGATGGGCTGGGTTTCTTTTTGTGAGGCACCCGCTGCTGTGCCCATGAGTGTTGTGCGGGAGTTCTATGCGAACGCCAAGGCGGAGAAGAATGGTTTTGGGGTGAGGGGGAGGACTGTGGAGTACAGTGCAGAGGCTATCAGGACGGTGATTGAGCATCCCGCGAGGAAGGTGGGTCAGGACACTTGGAACGATAAGACTCCAAAGGACTTTGATTTGATCTCATCGTTGCTACTCTCTGTGTGCCTGAGACTCATTGGAAGTTCAAGAGGGGCACTACTGATTACTCCACGTTCCCTGCGTCGTGCATGAACAGGTTTGCACGGGCCTGAAACTCGTTTATTTGTGCTAACATCATGCCATCTTCGCATGTGTATGAGATTACTGTGGAGTGTGCTCTTCTGTTGTGGGGGATTCTGCATGGTGATTACATTGATTTGGGGATGGTGATATATCAGGGGATTTTGAGATTTTTGAGAGGAGGTACTACATGAGCTATTCCATATGTATCTGTTGTGATGAAGTTGTGTGTGGCGGTTAGTGTTCATTGGCCAGCACATGAGCAGCTGTAGCTTCCCAGTGCTCCTATCGAGAGTTCTACGTTGTTGAGCATGCAGGAGTGGTATGGAGGGAAGCCCGATCCCAAGGGGCTTGGGTATTCATATGATCATCTGCCAGGTGGTGTGCCTATGGAAGCGGCTACAGCGGGAGGTTCTCAGCATGCCCGTCGAGCAGCTCGGATAGCTCAGTATGGAGAGGAGGCTGGTTCGTCGCAGCAGCAGCAGCAGGAGGCAGTAGGAGCATAGATGGGAGCTGGTTTGAGTTCGACGCAGTATAGGCATCTCGCGAGGAGGATGGATGTGATGCACAACATCCATAGTCGGTTTGCACAGCTTTTAGAGCCACCGGTGTTGACAACCAGTGGCCAGTTTTTGGTGAGGATTCCGTATATCCGCCGCTAGACATGCCTGATACTCCACCCGTTGAGGGTGATGATTCTGATTCATAGTAGGTATTCCTGAATTCCTTACTATTACCTTCACTGAGGACAGTGAATATTTTAAGTTTGGGGGTAGTAGTTGAAGGAATAGTTTTTGTGAGTCTCATATAGTTGCATGTTCATGATAGTTTAGTTCATATAGTTTGCATATTTTGCCATATAATTTTTTTTATTGATAGTTTTATGTTATTTTGTTCATATTGTTTTCATGCATTTGCATTATAACATGATCCCTTTGATAATTTTTTCCACTTGACTTGTGATATTGATGCTAGTGTAGTGATGTCGTGTTTAGAGATATTTAGTCATATCAAGTTGATTTACATGCGAGAGACACTTGTATTTCACTAAGTCTTATAGGTTGCTAGAGCGCTAGATCATAGTCATGGTTTGTTGGTTTGTCGAGGTTTAATCACTTGTTTATATTTAGAATTTAGGATATTCGCTTAATAACAAAAGACAAGGATATTTAAAAATTGGAGAAAATTGGATTTCATTGCTAGTTGTGTGGCTAGGTGTCAAATGGCTAGTAGCCGGCTCATATTGATATGAGTGGTCTAGGGTTGAACGAGATGGAGTGAAACGCACTCGTTCAGAAATTTGTTAAAAAAAAGAAGAAAAAAAGAGAAAAAAAAGATGAAAAAAGAATAAGTGTTATGTATAATTGATCACGAGTGGGCTCTTTAGTACTCGAATTATTAAGTTCTTAGGGGACTTTGTGTCTAGTGACCTAAGGCTTTTAGTCTGGGATCCCTTAACCTAAAGCTCGCTATATGGTAACTATTGTATAAATCTTTTGTGGACCTCACTCATTGCACGATCAAATAAACATATTTGTGTTATTTTATTGTGAATAAAAATATGAGGCCGTGTTAAACTCCGATATAAGAATTGAAGTGTTATAAGTTATTTTGAGTCTAGCTTTTATTCTGTTTATAAACTAGCGATTGTCTTGATAAGTAGTGAGTCATGATTGTTGATCTAGTTACGATAGTACATCTGTAAGCATCTGCACACACGAACGTCTCTAGTTTGTAAGTTGATTTGTATGATTTAGCTGATCTTTATGTGAGTAATTGCATTTGTTGAGATATTGCTTGTCGATTGGTTTAGTTATTATATGGGGATTGTTGCATTCATATTAGTTGCATTCATGCATTTATTTCTTGTTCTTTGAGTCTGTTTATGCTTGAGGACAAGCATCGATTCAAGTTTGGGGGTATGTTGAGTGGCATTTATGACACTTTATATTGCTCTAATAAGCTTTGAATTGATGCATTTGTACTCAAGTTATTAAGTGTTTTAACGTGTTTTCGAGTATTTTTGCATTTCAGGCATTATCAAAGTAATCAGGTGAATTAGCATTGTTTTGGTGCTAATATGGTGTCTAGGTGGTGTTGGAATATAAGCTCGCGAAGTCAGGCTCGAGGCTGCAAGAAAAGGAGAAAAGAAAAGAAATATTTTTTGTTAGAAGCCCAGAGCGCCCGCGCTAATCAAGCGTGCGGCCGCGCCGGAATTTCAGAGAGCCAGCGCGCCCGCGCTGATCAACCGCGCGGTCGCGCCAGGTCGGCATGCAGAATTCCTGTTTTGAATAGAAGACTGATTTTCTGGTGTCTATGCGGATGAGGGCTACTATATAAATAACTCTAGGTCATTTTTAGGAAAAGGGGGACACTTCAGAGCTAAGGAGAAGACGGCAAGAGATCTATAACACGAATCAACAAAGGCGAAGACGATCTAGTTTATTCTTGTGAATCTTTGTTTTGAGTTGTAATTTTGGATGCTCGTTTCTTGTTTTATTGAACCTATACTCTTGTGTTATACTGTGTTATTTATTCGTTATAAAGACTACGTTTGTTATATCATGTTTTCATCGGAACCCACGTTGATGATGAGTCCAATTATGGGATAATCGTTATCGTGGGGTTTTAGCGGATTTATTTATGGATTTCTTTAGTTAATTGTTTAATGCCTTAGTATGTGGTGATTGTATAATATCCTAGTATTGGTTGTGCGTATTCGTCTTGTGAGCATCGCGAACTTATAAGATATTGTTTTAATTCTTAATGAAGCGAAAGTGAATTTAAGGATTTAGAACTTGTCATGCTAGCATAGGTTCATGTATTAGTTATGCATGATTCGTAAGTAATTTTAACCATCTTACTTGCCCTGTGTAATCAAGATAGATAACTTGTGCGTAAACCGTTATGTTGTCAAATTCTATAGACATATAGGGTCTCAATATAATTGGTGTCTATTCAGCTTCTATATCTTTTGTGGATGTCTCGTAGTATGGTACTCGTGCAACGAAAGTTGGCGTTTATCAGTTTAGTGTTGTCTGATTAGTGTCATCACCATTGCATGTTAAGGTTAAGAACAATAAGGCTATTGAATGAAGTATTTAATGAAGTCAGAATCCCATGTTTGTCATATATATTCATTCAGTCAATTTTAATCTCGTAGTTATAATTATTAGTTTATAAATAACATCAAATTGTTATCGTCTTAGCATTAAATAATAACCATACATTGTTGCTTAAGTGCGTGAATTAATTAGTTAACCAATACAGTCTATGTGGGAACGAACTAGAAAAGATTCTATACTACTTGCGAACTCGTATACTTGCATGTATTATTAGCGCATGTTTAGCGGCTAACAAGGATCCTCTTCAGAGGTTGATTCGTGAGCACATGAATCTCCCTCGCCTGGAAGTAGTGTCGCAATTTTTGGCTGGCGACCACTAGGGCATAAACTAGTTTCTCTACCTGTGGATATCTAACCTCCGTATCCTGAAGTGAGTGACTAATGTAGTACACCGGGATTTCTTTTCCATTATCGACCCGAACTAGAACTGCCGCGACTGTTTCATCGGAGGCTGAGAGATATACCCGCAACGACTCGCCTTGTAATGGTCGAGTGAGGATGGATGGATTTGTTAGAAATGCTTTTAATTCAGAGAAGTTCTTTTCACATTCAACATTCCATTCGAAGCGCGAAGATTTGGAAGCTTTTTTCATTGCTGAGAAAAAGGGGAGGCATCTTTTTAACGACTGGGGAATAAACCTTCGGAGTGTGGTGATGCAACCTGTTAGTTTTTGTAAATCCTTAACGGATTTTGGATTCTCTATTTTCAAGATTGCTTTTGTCTGAGATGGATCTGCTTCGATACCACTTTGGGCAACTAAAAAGCCAAGGAATTTCCCCGCGGTAAGACCGAACGAACACTTAGTTGGGTTTAACCACATATTGTTTTTTCTCACATTTTTAAATATTTCGCGAAGGTCGGACACATGGTCGGAGGAAAGATTCGACTTTGTAATCATTTCCTCGACATATATCAGCATATTTCTCCCGATCTGTGAGGTGAATATTTTATCCATCATTTGTTGAAAAGTGGCCCCTGCGTTGAATAAATCGAAAGGCATCATTCGGTAGCCGAAGACTCCCCGGTGTGTGATGAATGTAGTCTATTGCCAATCTTGGAAGTCCATTTTAATCTGGTTGTACCCCGAAAAGGCATCCATAAAAGAGAGGAGTTCATTTCCCGCGGTCGTATCAATGAGTTGGTCGACGTTTGGCAGTGGGTAAAAGTCTTTAGGGCAAGCCTTATTCACATCCGAGTAATCAATGCACATTCTCCATTTCTCGTTACTTTTCTTGACCAGCACTACATTCGAGATCCATGTGGGGAATTATACCGGTTCAATAAAGCCAGCCTCAAGTAACTTGTCAATCTCTTGATCGATGGCTGCTCTTTTCTCGGCAGAGAATGTTCGGTGTTTGTGCCTTACTGGCTTGATGTTTTTGCTGATGTGTAAAGAGTGTCGAGCGACGACCTCTGGAATCCCCGACATGTCTTTGGGATCCTAGGCAAAAATGTCAGAGAATTCATAAATAAGGCTCGTGATATCTTTGTTTAATAGTTCTGGGAGATTCTTGCCAATTCTTGTAATTTTCTCAGGATTTCCCTCAACTACCTCAATTTCTTCGGTTTCTTCGACAGGAGAGCAAGAGTTGCTGGTGGGTGGGTCGACAAGTGCTCTGGGGTCGATGTCGAGCACTTGATTGACCTCAAGTTCTTCGTCTAACTTCTTCCTTGGAGATACTGTGGTTAAGTAGCACTGTCTTGTTGTCGCCTGGTCACTGGTCATTTCTCCTACACCAAAATCTGTGGGGAATTTCATGTTCAAATGAGAGATGGGAGTTATAGCTCAAAGTGCGGTGATCGTTGTTCGCCCCAATATGGCGTTGAAACTAGAGGAGGCACTAATCACATAAAACTTGACTATCTTCTAAACTTGACACGGTGGAGAACCAAAAAGTACCGGCATGTCGATAGTTCCTACCACGTGAACCTCATTCCCCGTGAATCCATACAACGGTATTCGAGAGTTCTCAAGTCTTCGATCCCCGATATCCATTCCGGAGAAAGCATGATGATACAAGACATCGACGGAGCTGCCATTGTCAACTAGCATTTTCTTAACTGTGTTGTTTCCCACACGCGTGGTAATGACAAGGGCGTCCTAATGGCCTTCAATGAGACCGGGACGGTAGTCGTTATCGAAGAAAGAGATGACCGGGGAGGGATTTGCTCTAGGGCGTTTAGTTGTCGAGGGATTGACATTAAAAACTTCTCGAGCATAAAGCTTGCGAGAGTTGTGAGAGAGGCCCCCGGCGGCTATACCGCCAAAGATGACATCGATGACCCGGTCTTCTTCATCTCGATGGTGGCGTTTGGGCGTATCATCTTGTTGCACATAGTGGATAAACTGTCCCCGTCGAATCTTTTCTTCAATGAGGTTGCTGAGTTGAAACCATTGTTTTGTTGTATGGCCGGTGTCTTCATGATAATCACAATATCTGGAGCTTGGGGGTCTACCTGGTTTTATGGGTCTCGGAGGACGGTAATCTGGTTCCGTTATTTAATATTGCTAAAATTGTTGCCTTCTCGGCGTTGAGTTTAGTAAATTCTTTCTCAGGTCGATTACGGGGCTGCCAATCTCTGTCTCTTCTATCCCTCGGGAGGTGGTCAACTGTACGCGACGGTGGTGATTGGCGACGCTCTCGGCGCCTTTCGCGCGCGGGCGATCGAGGACTTTAGCTACGACGCCGTTCGTATCTTGACACACGACGAGGAGATTGGATGCAACTTACTGCTTCTTGGAGCATCATGCGATGTTCTATAATCTGAAATGCGTCTTGAATGGTTTTTGACCTTTTCTCAAAAATTTCTTCTAGGAGTAGTCCGTGTCTAGATTTATCAATGCCCACTGTCAGGAAATTGACGGTCATCTGCTCTATCAAATCCGGTATTTCCGCTATTTCCTCTCTGAATCGAGTTAAGAAACTTCAGAGGCTCTCCCCGGAGTGTTGGTGCATTGTCATCAAGGATGCTGTGACTTTGATGCCTTTGTAGTTACTGGAGAATCGAGCTTGGAACTTGCTCTTTAGAGTTGTCCATGAGTCGATTGATCGAGGGGGTAGATTAATGTACCATCGAAGGGCTGTGCCCCACTGACAACAGGCGATCTCTGAGTGGCCGAAGAAGGCCATGCGGCCGTCGAAAGTGTTGAGAAATGCTAACGGGTCAGAAGATCCGTTGAAATGATCAAGGGCAGGAGTTTTCAGCGTCCTGTCGATGCGTGCTTTCTCGATGACCAACGACAGGGGGCTCTCGGAGACAGTTTCGAATCCTGACTGATTTCACATTATGGTGCGTATCTGAGCGATTTCCTCCTGCATTTTGGCAAATTCTTCATGAGAGATGGACTATGTGGATTCGGTTCGCTGAGAGACATCGGCAGACGATACTGTGCGATGTCGACGCTTGTGCGGCTGTGAGTATGTTGACTCTGCTGATGGTTCATAATCATATTCAGTGTCTTCATCTTCATCGTAGAGCTCATCATCTTGTCCCTGCATCTGAATCGACGCTTGCTGGAGCTCTCGACGGAGACGATCAATTTCACGCTGTCGCTCAAGCTTTGCTTGGAGCATTCGAGTCTCACGTTCTAGGAGTTCAAGTTCTTCATCTGAGTAAGGTAGATCTTCTGGTCCTCCTTGCCTTGAGTTTTTAACCTTTCCCTCTTTTCGAGGTGAAGTCGCATGTCACTTGAGAGAATCTTTTTGCCTTTGGATGTCTGGATCCTTAAACGCTGATCTGATTTGAACTTTCTCTTCTTGTCTCGTTGATCTGCGTTTGTTAATTTCACCGGCTGATCATGGGAAGCTCCTTCCGGTGGAGGAAATAAACATTTCGGTTTTAATGTCGATTGTTTGGGCAGTTCTTGACCACCGTGGGTCGAGGTGTCGGCGATAATTTATGCCGTCAACTCCTTTACCTGAGTTGGTCCGGCTGTTCCCGGATCAATTTCTTCCACAATCATATCTCGGTTGGATTTGTAGAGTAAAGCTGCTTCTAGCGCCAAATGATGTGCCTTAATATTGATAATTACTAGGACTAATCTTTAAGGAGGTGCTTTCTTTACTCAATTAGCCAACCTCTTTAAATGAGGTTGGTCCTTTATATTTATAGGTAGTTCCAAAGAGGCTTTTTCTTACAAAATGGGCCTCTTGGGCCATTATATTAATTGTTACATTATTTGCTATTACTAAATCTTCTTGGGCTTTGTCTTTTTTGGGCCCATGGTCCAACATGTCCATATGCATGTATTTTGTTTCACTTTTTTCCTATTAAGTTTGCCTCCGTCAATGTCGACCATTTCTGTGTGTTCATGTTACATCTTTCCAGTTGCCTCAGTAAACATAAAGAATTTGACAACTTATCGATACAGCTGCCTGCAGCTATAGTCAATATCTCTATGATAGTACATGATTAGGAAACATTCTGTTGTGTGCTTTTGACATCAGGGGCTTAACTGCCAGATTTATGGTGTTAATGATAGACTTTGCAAGATGCTGTCTTGATTTATTAATGATAAGACCATGAACAAATGAACTATACTATACATATAATGATTGAACATTTGAATGTATGTTTACATGTGAAAGCTACTTGGTGGTCATTAGAACTATAATGTATATATCTGGACAAGTTAACAACCAAAAATGATATTCTTCTCCTTTTGTAAAAGGATGTGAATATATTTGTTGCTATGTATGTTCCGCTACAGTATTCATCACATATCGATTTATACAGAAACGGGTTTTTTAATGGTATACAGTTTTTTTTTTGTTTTATAGATTCTCAGCATTCCTATCAAGCACAATATACATCAGGTCTGGACCTTGTTAGTCATACTTTCCCTTTATCATCTTCTGAATGATTTTCTGAGATGAAATTTTGTCGAGTTTGATTCCCCAACATTTGCGTCGATCATCTTAAAATTCAGGCTTCCTGACGAATGGAGTTCATTTAATTGTTTGCTAGGACCTTACCTTGCCCAGAGAAGTGATATTCTGAGACCTTACCTTACCAAAGAGCACAAAAAATTCCAACATTTTAATTTGTTTTAGTTCCTTTTCAAAGTGAATAATTTTAGGTATCGTCGACATCAAGTTTAAATCAAATCAAAGAAAGTAAGCAAAAAGAAGATCCACTTGCATGCAATATATCAACCAAAGTATATACTCTTCTCTGTAGTTCCAAACAACGTCAAAAAAGATAGCATATTTAATCAAATAGATAGCTTTTGGCTACCACAACTACTTTGATGAGATTAGTGTCGTCAAATTATGTATATTCTGATAGATATTGACAAGCTATCCCACCCATTCCATTTGCAGCCAAAGTTTCTCCTTGTTTGTCTATGTTTTACATGGAGTAGGGCTACTCTCACCAGACTAATCCATTATTATTTATGAAAATGGAAGCCTGGTAAAAGAAAAGTACTCCATAGTTTTGATATAGAGTACTTGTGTTGAAATTGTGATGAGGCTTAAAGATAAATAGAAATCTTGGGATTGGAGGGGAGTCCTTGTCTAAGCAAAACGCAGGCAGACTGAATGAGTTAGTGGCAGGCAAGGTTCATGATGACAAACACTATATTCATGTTTCTTTCTGTAGTGCCCTGTCCACATTTCTCAGTTTCTTCATTTTTGCACTGGCTTTCTTATTCATCTACTTGTTCATTTTGTTTTCGGTATTATATTTTGTTTGGCACATATATTGTTTTTTGAATTAAATTAGAGGTTTGACCAAATGAAAGAAAGACAAGCTGTGTCCACTTACAATGAAGAGTAGCAGAATGAATGAATTTTTTTGAAGAAAGTATCAAAAAGTAATCCAAAGATGAGCTAGCTCTGTGAAGAGTGCATTTAGCATAATCATTCTATAGTCAATTATGAAAATGGAGTCTCCAGAACTGAATTTCTGAATTATGTTGTGTGCATATAAGCATGCATATACTCTTTTTAACATACAAAATTTATGTAGTAATACATAAAAGATCTATATGATGGAATGTAAAAGGCTACATATTATCATCATGACGTTCAAGAAATTGAAAGCAGTATCTGTTGAAGGGATGCAAGGGAGGGACCATTTATATGTGCTAGCTGTTGTGCAATCTCTGGTAGATTTCCCACAAACTGAAATATTAAAAAAGCTGCATGAGGGGGTGGGGAATAACATGTCTTAGTCCACCTATCTTTGTTCAATTTCTTTTTATTCTCTTCTTTTGCTATTTTACATGTTTGTTAAAGATCATTATAGCTAGGCCCTTATTTGGTTAGGATTTGATTTATTATCCATAACATGGTGGTTTGATCAGTACTAATGATTGCAGAAACATAGGTTTACTTAAAGTTCATGTTCTAATAGTTGTACCTTGTTCCCCGTATACCTAGATTGAATCCTCACATTTCTTGTTAAATCGAAGAACAGAACAATATTGTGCCTAATAACAAGGTATGATGGTTCTCGCATCAACATAGTCTCTGAAAAGTCCTGATGTAGACAATCTTAGCTTTGTTTTTCACAGGTGACAAAACTATTAGTAACATTTTGTGTTGATACCCATAACAATTGAATCTTTAGAATGCCAGTTATGTGGTAATTAGTATTTTAGCATACTTGTAAGGACTAAGAGTGGAATGTACTAAGTAGGTAGGTAGAACAGAGTGTTACACTACTATTCTAGCACCTTTTCATATTTATATACATCCTCCATGTACATTCTGACTTTTTAATATGCCCTCTGCAATTGCACATTCTATTCCATTAAATCAGATAGTCTGTGACACTGACCCTACATGGTTAAAATCTTAACTTGTTCTTCTCATTTTTTCTGTTTTGTTCATTCCTTTGGATTACTTGTTGTCCACCAAAGTCATGCAAAGGCATACCTTTTGATTAGAGCATCCAACTTTGGTTTTCTTTCAACAAACAGAAGATTAGCTGTTTACCTTTTATTAAAGAAAAGGAAGAAGTGCACTTTAACCTTCTAGATTCATACTCACAAGAGAAAATTTGCAGATACAAAACTTAAAAATACAGTAGCAAGACTCTGAAAAGACACATATACACATACAGGAAGAATAAGGTAGGTAGTTCAGAATATAACATATTTAAGGCTTCCCAGATTTCATTCAGTTTCTTCTTTCTTGTGCTCCACTTAGCTTTCAGTAATTAGATTGATCTGTGCATGAATTTCTCAATCGCTATCAGAAATCCAATTATCAGAAGCATACTGATTAGATTTATATCCTTTTCTTTTTGAAAGATTTTACGATGGCACAAATGCAGAAGGTGGTGTTATTCATGGCTCTAATTACAGTTGTTGTTCTTATTCTTACACCATGTATGAAGGCATCTGATCAAGAATATGTTGAACCGGACACCAGAAATAATCATGTCAAGACTAATAAGGTAAGTTCTTTGATTACACAATGGCCACGGAGGAAATGAAAGTTTTTAATCTTTCCAAAATCAACATTTCTGTGTTTGTTTGCATTTAGCTAACCTCATCCATGCAGAATTTTTGAGTTTGGGCAAATTTTCTTCACAAATAACCGATTTCAACTGCGATGCGTTTCAGTTGAGTCCTCAGAAATTATTTGACATTACAGTCCATGGATTTCTCCTTTGGGCATCTATGGGTTTCTTGATGCCAATAGGAATACTTGTCATCAGAATGTCGAATACAGAACAATCTGGAAGAAGACTGAAGATTTTGTTCTACATGCATGCAACTCTTCAGGCAAGTTCCATTCCATATGGTCATTTTTTTCTTTGTTTTTTGTACTTTTCAGTTAACCTAATTATTATCTGATAATACAGTAGTACTAGTGTCTAATTTGCTTTTTGTGTTACTAAACTCTTATAGTCAAGCTGATCATCACAATAAATCTCTAACTAGAGCCACACAAAGTGGACAGAAAATCTTTAAAGTTTGTCTATTACATATAAATACCCTACTCCAAAGCTTTAATGATGGTCAAAAATAAAAGTAAAGATGAATCTACCCTACTTGCAAATAATTACTCATACAGCCCATAGTTTTTGTCAAAAGATATAAGGTGTTACTAATAGATAGATTATAGGTGCTTGAATTTTAGGATAAGATATTAAATATGTCTATCTAGTAAAGGAGCATCAAGCAAAATTATGACACTACTAGGTGTAGTACATTCTTAATCAAGTCGAAAATGTTCATACAGACTGGGTCTTACATAGTTGTCTTCCCTCATCTGATGCATTATACTAACCTGGAAATAGATTTCAGCAATCCCTGCATATGCCTTCATCACACGAATTATGAGTTTCTTTATGTAATTGACATGCCTTATTTGTTCTGCAGATACTTTCTGTACTTCTAGTAACAGTAGGAGCAGTTTTGTCAATAAGAAAGTTCGAAAATGCTTTCAACAATAATCACCAAAGGTTTGGATTAGCCCTTTATGGTGTCGTATGGTTGCAAGCTTTGATCGGTTTTTTCCGCCCAAAAAGGTAACACACATGTAGTCTTTTAAAGACTCGTTTTTGCTGGAGAAAGGCCTGCTAAACCTAATGTAACAAGATGGCATTATCCATTTATTCTCCTCGAACTGTTCTTAGTTACTGATACACAGAAAAGCACAAAACAATATTTCCACTTTCTTTTAATCAATCTTGTGATAACTTAAAATTTAATCACCAGAGGGCAGTGCTTAATCTCCCTCTACTTAGATGTTGATGGTCTAGAGTCTTAGTGCATGAGTAGGTTTAGGGGCCTTCTAAAAACCATGCTTTCATTATAAAAAGAGAAATGTTATTACCGGAGCAGGAAGACTGTTCACAACATCTCTGGTAAAAAACAAAATGTTACAGATTGTGAATGCAGGGGGGATTTGCTACAAAATAACTCTTGGAATTTTTTTTAAAAAAAATGCTCTGAAAATAACGTTTTCTAACACGTGCAAATTCAATGAAATTATAAACTTAAACATTCTCTTTCCTGTTATAGGGGAAATACAAGCAGAAGCTTATGGTTTTTAGTCCATTGGAGCCTAGGAACTATGGTTACTCTACTGGGAATCATTAATGTGTACACAGGTTTACAAGCCTACCATAAGAGAAGTTCCAAAAGTATAAACTTTTGGACAACAATTTTCACTGTCGAAGTAATCTTTATTGCTTTCCTTTATTTGTTCCAAGACAAATGGAACTACATTAAAAAACAAGGAGTAGTTATAGGCGATGCACAAGTCCAACGCACTAATCAGACAATGAATCCCGGAGAGCAGAAGCAGTTTAGCTTTTACAGAGGTCCCTTCAGAAAAACGAGTGTATATTCATCTCAGTGATCCTGGTTTTGCTAACAGGAAGACTGTTCACAACATCTCCAGGTGTGAGATTTTTTAGTTACCAATTGTAATTATTGACCTAATGATATATAGTATGGTTATCCAAATTTGGATTGTAGTTGAAGCTTATGCTTAGAGTGTGAGTTATAGTCATATCTATATGTTAAGCTTATGATAATATAGCATTTTTGGTTAAAGCTATAAAACTCAGGTTGATAATATTGATATGTGTGTACTGAATTATGTACTGATCATATTGCAGTACTTATTCAGGATGTGTCATGCATATCTTTTGTAAGGAAAGAAAGAAATTACTAAATTACATTACTATAGTTCTTGAAATTCTAATTATTAGGTAAAATTTGAATATTCTGATAAAATGTTATGTTGGCAAGAATTGTTTTGAAGTGACTTCTTTGAAGAAATTGGTGTTTATTAGGCAACAGGAATGTCAATGAGAATAGCAACTAGTAATCTTGCGAAAACTTCAATTGCAAGACGCTGGTGACAGACCAAAAATGCTTAGCAAAATGAACTTAACAGATAAATGATGCTTCATTCATACCTGAAAAGCTCTAGCTTTAAGAGCCAGGAGTTTTCACAGAAAAAAATCTCTCTACACCCGAGTCCTAAGAATAGGGTAAAGAGCCAGAATAAATCATAGCCTTCCTGAGCTCGCGAGTTTTTGACTTGCATGTCAGAGGTGGCCAAGGCAAAAACACTAGTCAGGTTGTGATTTTTCGCAGCAGTCACTCGACTGGAATGCGTTAGGTCAGTGGTGGACTTCCCAGCCTCAAGGATGGGTTAGGTCAGTGGCGGGGTTAGGTGGGTAACAGCAGCAAGCTCATCAGAAACAGCTGAAATCCACATTAAGCATTAAGAAAGTGTTGAAACTTGGCACAGTTTCGGAGCATTGTGTTATGCTAATTGAGTCAGTTTCAGCATTCTAAAACTCTGGGTACCTTTCCCCAGGAAAATTATCAAAGCTCAATAATCAAATACTATGCACAAGAATTCCATGTATAAAAAGGTAGAAATTTGTCCAAACAATTTAACAGACGACTCTGCTGGGGATCGAACCCAGAATCTCTGGTTTCGTAGACCAGCGCCTTATCCATTGGGCCACAGAGTCCGGATGGGAAATTGTTGTTAATAATGAAATTTGACCGTATGTAGCACGGTCGATAAAAAAAATCAATTCTTGTATTTACATGAACTTGGATTATATAGGCGATAACATGCACTAATTACTAATTAGAGTTTAGACAGCTGACCTATCATCTATCAGCTACATTACACATATACCTTTGTACAATAACAGAATTTACATGACGTATGCAGAGCACAACTAATACAATCTGCACGAGGAGTTCATCAAACTCTGAATGTCACATAATTGCGAATAAGTCACAGTCGAATGCACAAACTTCCTGAGGCACAAGTGGTTCAAGCCAATGCGAACCATTGTTATTATTACCACAAGAATCCATTTCCAACAACCACGGCTCCATCTCTTCATATTGTAGTGAACAACTCGTCATGTTCCACGTACTTTGAAACTCGAGGTCTTCACTAATCAATGTAGTTGCCATGATGTCATCAATGATTTCTTGTGAAAAATCAGATGTGACTGGTGTGCTAATCAGATCAATATAAAGATCCGAAGAATCAAATGATAATTGAGGGCTACTTTCTTGAAAACCATAGTCTCCGGTAGTATACATGAGATTGTACCCTATAACGGGAAGTTGCTCAAGTGGTTCAGATATGATGGCGCAAGGAGGAGAACCGGATATTACTGGAATGCTAATCAGACCGATGTCAAAATCAGAGGAATGAAGAGATATTTCCGGGCTAAAATCCTGAAAACTGTAATCTCCACCAGGAAACATCATACTGTTCTGTATAACTGGAACCTGCTCGTGATCAGTTGGTTTAAAAGTGGTGGCACAAGAAGATGAGAGTGATGCACCTGTATCACAAACACTTGTACACCCAATATTTCCATTGCCAGTCAATTCTTGAACAAGATTTTTGAAGGTAGACGAATCTGAGAGAATAAAGACTTTAGGCTTCAAAACCTTGGCCAAACTATGGAGGTTACTTTTCTCACAACTTTTCTTTAATTTACTATTCACTGATAACTTACGATCATCAACTGCAGCTTGACTGGTGATTAATTTCTTTACCATGGTTATATGAAGGAAAGTAGGAGTTTTCTTCGATGGATCAACCTAGGAATAGTCTCCTACTTTCTAGTGGGTAACGAATGATCCTAACAGCTAATAAAATTGGAAAATATAAAGGTGTTGATATACACAACCGTTAAGGTAAAAGCATATGAAAGAGATGCTGAAAATGATGTGCTATCGATTATGTCTTATGAGTCAGAGTCTGTCGCTTAAATGCACTTTAGCTTGGTTCACGTGGTTTCCAGGCTATTGCGCAGCAGCCGAAGGGTAGCAGCTGCGGGTTATCTATGATTAAAAAAATAAAAAAATGATGTGCTATCATTCTTTCTTCTTCACCTACCTTTCTAGATAGTTTTCTCCTGATTAGTTTAAGTTATTACTACTTACAGTAAAAGCACACGGCCTAGGGTCCAACTATTTGTCTAGTTGTAGTTGCTTCCATTTTCAGAGAGCGACTCTAACTTTGGTGATCATATATGAAAAAATTACGGAATAATTATCCCTAATCCAAATCATCAAAAACCCTTAATTATAAAGCAAAATTGGGTGTAATAGTACTAGCAAGACAGAACCTGGATGCAAAAAAAAGGACATAAAAGTCAGCAAGCGTTTCTTAACTGGAAGTGTGGA
This sequence comes from Apium graveolens, assembly GCF_009905375.1. Taxonomy (NCBI): domain Eukaryota; kingdom Viridiplantae; phylum Streptophyta; class Magnoliopsida; order Apiales; family Apiaceae; genus Apium; species Apium graveolens. The sequence goes on from NW_027419048.1 coordinate 23,067, forward strand.
ATGTATTTGGTTGTGATACGACAAACAGGAATAGGACGGATCATATATCGACATAGTTTATCGGTCAAGGACAGGGCAAAGCCAAAATCGAGTTTCCTGACTCTGATGCCAGGAATTGACATCACAGATTAAGACTTGCTAGTTGTTTAATAATCTGCCTGTGAACCTGTCACAGGTTTGGATGTGATTAGTTTTATACAAACACATCTTTCTTAATCTGTAGCCGTAATGACATAGTTTTTAGTCTTCTAGATGAGATTAGTCATGTACTTACTTGCAAACACCCCTTCTATACTTTGTTTCCGTTTTGACATAGTTCTAAACAGTTAGCATCTCCTTTTTATGCTGTTACATATTCTATTACATTTCTTATTTCACTTAAATAAACTAATTAGACAAGCTGTCAAATTCCTGCTCATTGCCTACTCTAAATTATGACACATCTATGAAATTAAGATTATATTTTATTATGAATCATCCGATAGCTTCACACCTTCAACTGAACTAAAAAAAGTTGGTCGGGTTTACCATATGCATTTCACCTCAGCTGTAGATATTATTTTTCACAAAAATCTATGCATTCCAGTCGAGATATATGCAACTTTATCCGCGACATATTTTGTGGTGAATTTAGATACATACAAGTAAATTTAAAAGTAATTAGCTATAACTGTCAATTTAGCTTATAATATACTAGTAATTAAAGTTAACTCTATATTTTGGTAATTATAAACTTCTACCGGGAGTAGGGGCTCGCTCATTCGTCTTAGGCAACAGGGTAAGTAGATTCCCACAGCTAGAACAATCTCCATGGTTTCTGGTAAACCACAATGAGTCAAGATACTCCACCCTCTTAACTCCTCCAGATCCCACACTTCTATCACGGTTCTTTCTTACGCACTAAAAAAGGTTAAAGTGACAGTAGTTCATCGCTATATGGGAAGGTTTAATACAAATAGTTGATAGGTATCACTTCAAACAAAAGTGCGACAAAAACTGAACCAATAAAAATGATATAAGAAATAAAATCATTTAACCTCCCGTCATTTTGGATCAACCATCCTATCTGTAACAACATGATTTGGTGTATTGATGTAGGTAGTGAAGGGGCACTCAAATCATTGATGAATCCCTAACAATCTCTGTTTCTTGCTTTCCCAGTTGAATCACTGTCAATCTAATAAATAAGTGTCAAAAAGGTTTATGAGATGCAGGAATTTTTTCTGACAAGGATGACCCAAGTCTTATCATAAGGGGATATACAGGACTGAACTCTTTATCTCCTCTTGCTCTAACCTTCACTGCGTAATCACCCAAAGTTGCTTTGATACCTTTCCAGATCTGATCCTCCCCCTGAGAATCCAACCATAGTGAATATTGCAAATATGTAAGCTTGTTCCTCTGCAATGGTGATTCGAGTTCTTCTGGACCACGAGAATAAAGATGATGAAGTATGACGCTTAATGGAAGATCTTGAAGGAGAGGGGATTCAGCCAATTGAGATGTTTCCAAGAAGATAATAGGCCTCAATGCTCTAAGAGCTCGGTAAGGTGCACCAAGCTGTTCTACTGGGAACAAGTTCTGACCCACAGCTAATTCCAATTCAGCCATGTCTCTTGCCATTTTTAACTTTCCAGATTCAGAGAGGGGTCTAACGAGTGAAGCATGTCTAATAAAAAATATCAAAACACGAGAAGCCATGCTCCTGACAAGCCTGGTGCATATGGTTTCTGACCCTACAGAGCTAGCACTTGCTGAAGTAGGCAACAGTCTAGACAAGAATTCTTTACGAAAATGAGTTATGCACTGCTGCAGTTCTTCCATGTACGGAGATGAATTGTTGTCCATAGCAGCATCCATGCCAAGTGCACCAAAATTCTGATCATGGATCTGCAAGATACAAGACTCGAGGCGCTCAAGCATTGCTTGAAATAAGGATGTTACAGAATCACAGGCAACACCGTATATTGTGCCCAATGCGGAAGACAAGACTTCTGCGGCAATTGTGGGCAGCCCTTTCACCATTAACGTTACACGTGTATGAATTTCTTGTAGATGCTGACAAAGTGTAAAGTTTTTCATCTGAGCTGGAGTTGCTGCACTTGTTATCTGTCGTGCTTCAGGTCCGGTGGAAATCTATACCAAAATTTTTAGGTGTTAAACTAATATCATATTTTAATATATTAAACATGATAAAGGTTTAAAGAAGTGCTCTAACTAACTAATGCCCATTCATATACTTGGCTCAAAGTTTTATCTCCAGGAAACTTGTGGACTGGGTTGTTTGATCAGGAGTAGAAAGTTGCTCTATCTTTATGCACCTGGAAATTGGTGACAAAAAAGTCTTATATCTAGTGACGGGACAGTTAGAAAGTACAGATAGGAAATTGGGAGACTCGTGCTGTGGGGTCTGAAAGGCCACTACAGCAGGAAAAGACATCTTTGTCATACTTCACTTGTATTGTAGATGATCATATTGGCTTGATTTATCGATGGGAGAGGTGATATTTAACTTAGTTTACATTAAATGTTTGCTATTGCAATTGGCATGAAGTGCAAAACTGCCAACGAAAAATGATGGGAATATAAGAATTTACGATATATGAGAACTCCCATTCGCACATATTTAAGATACGTACACAAAATATTGATTCAATTAAATGAGGTGAAACTTACCTGGTATTCAGCTCTTTGTGCCACCAGAAGTAGAACTTTGCTGATCTCTCGCAAGACTAGAAGTGTTAAACGAGCATCCATGTGAACAGCTTCAATCTCTTCCTGAATACGCAATATAATTCTTGATATATGTTCCTTGGATGGAATACTTCCACGACTTGACATTGGAAATACAGTATTAACGAGATCTGACAAGCGACTCAAGCAGAGAGCCAGGAAAGAATTCTGAAATGTTTCAACAGCTTGAATCATCTGCTCTCTTCCTTCTGGACTCAAAGCTGGTGGTACTCCTTTAACATCAGTGTCACGGGAAATTCTTTCAAGGAGATTCTCTATCATAGAGTAGAGTTTCGGATAGGCGGTGGTGAAAATTTCTTTAACAAAGCTCGATGCTGTGAAAACAGACTTCATTTGGCTAGCAAAGGCTTTTACAAGTGCCTCCCAAACTCGATCTGTTAACATCGAATCACCTTCCTAAAATAGAAAAAGCTGATACAAGTAAGAACAGCTATAATCCTAACAACTGGTAACAAAAATACAACACCTCTGATAGCATTAAATCACTAACAAAGTTACTCAAAGTAAAAGCATACAAAGAAATTACCACCAACTATAACCAACTATCTGTCCTACATTTTGAAGGTAGCCTATTCTACATAATCAAATTAGGATTCCTAAAGATAAACTACTTTTTAGAACAAAACTAGATTCAAGGTTACTTTTTTTTATAATCCATGGAGGGGCAGTACTCTTAGCTGAATCATCTTTATTTGTACGGGTAAGAGTAAGGTGTGCATACACCTCATTTAAATCCCATGTTTTAGGAGGGAAGGTACACCAATATATTTGGTTTGGTTATATCTACATGCGTACATACAAAATATAACACAATCCTCGATATCAGAATTCCAACATCCAAACCCTATTAAACTTTTAGCATAATGTAATGAACTTAACATACAACTACAAAACTGACAGCAGCAAACACCATACCTGCATAACCTCATCGAGCAACAACACATGAGTAAACGGATCCCTCTTCTTAGACAAAACTCTCTGCAAATGCCAAACCGCCACAACAATACTATGCAACTGATCCATACACCCATTCATCCGTTGCCACAAAGCTTCCTTCGCCTTACTCCCCCCACCAATCTGCGGCGTCCCACTCCTCTGAATCCCACCCGGCCCACCCCCATACATCCCTCCACTACTCGAAATCGCCTTCATATCCAACGCATTGGCAATACTCTTCACAGCCACATTCTTATACTTACCAACCAAACCCTCCACCGTGACACGTAACTCCCCTAAATTATAAAACACCTGCAAACCAGCACCAACTTCGGCCTGATTAAACCCTTCCAATCCCCTCTCCAAAACCTCCATTCCTTTAACCCTCAACTCGTCCCCACACTCGAAAACCCACTTCATTTCCTCCTCAACCACCGCAATTCCCCCTAATTCACTCTCATTAAACAAACTCATAACCTCATAATACAATTGAGCACATTTCGACAAATCTAAACTCTCCACACTCATTAACCCCCTCAATTTCTTCGATAACCTAAGTAACCGAATAATCGACTGTAAATACGAAACAGTAGAATGTAAGTTGGACAACTGTATAGTCTTGGATTTGATAACCTTATTGGGCTCGGAGATCTCGGAGCGGAGGCGTAAAAGCGAAGACTGGAGAGTAGAGAGAGAAGATCGGAGATGAGAGAGAGAGGAATCAGCTTGGTGAAGATTAGAGAGCTGAGAGAGGAGATGAGTGTGGTGAGAGAGAACTTGAGAGCGGAGGAGAGTTTCGAGATTGCGAATGGCGTGTTGGAGCTTTTCGGCACGGGCGATGGAGGATCCGGTGGAGAGAGCGGCGGAGGAGAAGGAAGTGGAGTTGAAATCGGGCGAGAGGAAGACGGAGAAGATCGGATCGGAGGCGTAGGAGGACAGAGGGGAGGAGGGAGTGGAGATTGATGCGGTGGTGGTGGTGGTTGATGGCCGCTCTTTGAAGGTGGAGATACGTTGGAGTGGGTGTTGCCGCGGTGTTGTCGTCGGCGACGCCATTTATTTGATTTTGATTTTGATTTTGATTTTGATTTTGATTTGTTGATTTGTGTTGTGTTGTGTTGCCTGTTTTGTTTGTTTACATTTACCGGCAGTGAGGATGTGTGAATATTTTTGTTTTTGGTAAATGATGTGTGAATTTTCCAAACTACCATGTACTAAACTAAATCAAATATACCAGTATATTCCGATTTCGTGCCGTCTTCCTCTCATTTAGACGAATGAAGAGTCTATTTCCCAAAAGATTACTGCCTTCTGTGTGTATATATACAATATATAAAAAATGTCAAAATATTTCAACTAAAAATGTAAAATTTGATGTATAATGTAAAAAGAGGTTGAGATAAATCTAAGTCTAAGCTCTTATTCACATATAACATACCTAAGTCCAAATGCGTTTAACATTACTTGAATACAGGGCAAAATTTCTATATTCAATTAGTGTACCACGCTCCTTCTTAATAGCCTTTCACCCTGACTATCAACACCTCGGGCCCTTCCACGCATATTATCCCAGATCGAAAGCACACCACACACAGATTACGAACTCATAAATCCAAATTGCTTACCATTCTGGTCGTCATTCAAATCAAATAGCCTGATTGAATAAAGGTTGATTGGGCTGAGAATAAAATTTGCAATGTCACATGCCCCAACAAATTCTTCCACATACTTTTAAACACGTGCATCTGGATGAAAGTAATGAACACTCCAAAAGAGGGATTAACATCACTGTGCCAATATTTAGATTATTTGAAAATAGAAGAGAGATGATGTTTTTAATTATAACCGCCACAGAGAAAAGAGAAAAAGAAGCATGGGTTATCGTAAATGATTGGACAATCAAAACTCCAGGGATCATGACTCGTTTGTCACTTTTTTTGGGAGTACTTTTTTTCCTCTTAGATTTCGGTAGTAATGATGGTGGATATTTGTGGTTTTACCAGAAATTTGTGTGTCTGGAAGTTTGTGTGTCTGTTCGAAATCTCCAGTTCACAAGATTGTATAGCAAATTACCATGTCCTCAAAACAAATATGTTATTTTTACTTAAAATTTAAATTTTTCGATAACATCATGAACCGATATTGAAATTTTAATACGAATGATAGTATTATTTAAACTTAAAATTATAGAAAATTAAACTTAAAATTAGGATGAAATTTATGTATAATTATGGCTTTTGTACGTATTAGCAAGATATTAAATTCGAAATAAAACAAAATTTAATTAACTAACATTTTATATTTTCAAATAAAATTGACCGCGAACAATTTTCGTGGTAGTTGATTACGGACGAATGATAATTTTCTCATATCGCGGACATTGTTTTGGATTTGGCATGATTTTTTTCTTTTTTGAAATACGGAATCGTTGAATGGCGGGATCATTTGTTGAATGGCTGAATCATCTATTTATATATATTAGGATTTTATATCATGTTGGCCACTCATTCTGCTAAAATATCTTACCCGACTCCCCGTTCTCAACGGGAACTCATTTAAACCACTCAAAACACTAAATATATCATTCCGTTAATTCTGGACAAAAAGTTAACAGAGATGTTAACGGAATACAAATTAGTAGATGATATGTCATCCATGTGGATAAAATGAAACAACATAATAAATATATATTTGCCACAATTATGTATGTGTACCATCAATTCATCTTCCCAGTAGATGTAGCCAACCGTGCGGGTCGTGCGGTCCGGGCCGGATTGGAAGCGGCTTGGAATCGGAAAAACTGAACACTGAACCGGCACTTGAAGTGAGCGAATCGGGCCGGGCTGTGCTTGAACTTAAAGAAAGTAACTCGGATTCGGCACTGAATTCGTGTGCGTGCCAGGCAGTTCATGGGTTGTTGCGGGTTGGCGGGTTACTCGGTTCACGGGCTGAAGGATCACGGGTTCACGGGCTTGCAACTTGAATTGATCAAATAAAATGTATATATGCTGACAAGTGACAGCTGTCCATGTGCATGTATAATCTCATGTTTAGTATTTATTAATTATTACATACCCTTTGTAACTAAATGGTGGTTGTGGTCTACCATTTTGTACACAAATCAAACAATGTACTTTAAATCTATTTGGATTATCCGACACAGCTTCTTTCGAAAAATATGTCCATACGTGCGATGATTGTCTCGAACTCGTAGCACATACAGAAATTTATAAAATGAATAAAATTAGTAAACGAATTTACAATCATCAATTAAAATTTAAAGTCAAATTACAAATCGAATAAAATTTGTAAACTGAAATTTACAAAAATGAATTTACAAAATAAACTGAATTTGTAAACTGAAATTTAAAAAAATGAATCTACAATAAAAATAATCAACAATATATTATAATAAACAATATACTATAATAAACTATACCGAATAAACCTAGAAGCCCAGAACAATACACAAATTAAACTATCCCCTTCTTCCGTTCTTCCCTACTTCCATTTCTCGAAAAACAATCAATCAATTACACGTTTTTTAGAGAATATATACAATCCAAAAACACACAAAATCAACATCCCAAAACCAGAAACCCAGAATTTTCAGTTAAAATAAACAGAAAAATGAAATACCTTATTCGGTATTAAACGTGGATCCGGGTCGAGGCGGTAGCATCGAAGTCACCGGAGTTGAACCTTGAGAAGAAATGCTCCCTCTACCTTGTTCCATTTTTCCGAGTTAGTTGATTTGCGAATTGAATTGATGTTAACCCGCCCAACTCGCAACTTGCTGTGAATCTGTGATAAAAGCCTGTTTTGCTGACTGTTGTGCCGTGTATTCTAAATTCTAATAATAAAAGGGTAAGGAAAATAATGATTCAGGAAAATAAAAGGATTTAAATTGTTGTTGAAGCTCGGAAGTCGGAGAAAAAATGGAGAAATAAAGATTGGATTGAGAGAGACAGAGATTGAGATGGTGAATTATGATTGTTGTTGTATATACATATTTATAAGCTGAGATTAGGACCGTTGGAGAGTGTAACGTTGGCGGAGGAGGTTACCGTTGTGTTAGTGTTACCGTTGGCGTTGCAGTTGATTGTTGAGGCTTGCAGTTACAGACTGCAACACTGCACAGAACTGCAACACGGAACAGATGACACAGGACAGATGGACCGTTGTAAAGCGCGTGACGCACACCCGCGGGCCTGTGCGGGCTGTGCGGTCTGCATAGTGCATGCGGCTCGTGCGGGCTTCGCTTGTGCGGGCTCGTGCGGGTTAGTGCCAGTCACGGTTTTTTAAAACTAAATTCGTATTCGGTTCGCTTCTTTTGGCGGGTTGTACGGGTTTGAACCGACACTATTCGGGCCGAATATTTTACGGTTTTCGTACGAGCCGGTCCCGAATGAGCGGTTCGAACCCGCACGTTTGACCGACTCTACTTCCCAGTAAACAAATTTAAATAAATCAAATCCTTCAATCCTCTAATTCACCGTCTACACCTTCCACTTGCCAAACATAATCATCAACACTCAGTTTCTAAACTCGCTAAATATATCCACTTTCATCACCCAAAATGCAAGTAGTACGTCTAAATATGCCACCTTTAGGCGTCCAATCGATCCCTGCTAGCAAAGTTGGGGTGGGTTCTTACCAACACAACAAAACAAAGAAAAGGCTTAGGGTAACCGGAAAAGAAATAGATGAAGAAGAGAGGTAGAAATTATTGTACGAGATGCTAGTGACCTTGATGATTATCCATATATCTTTCCTAAACCCAAAGCCATTTTTATGTGATTTCATCATCTAGAGACTACACTGTTCCAATCTAATTGGGAGATCACATGAAGCCCATTAATTGATTTGGATTTTTAACTTGATGTTTAACGAAATTATTATAAACAGAGCCAACAACAAACAAAAAGTATTTATGTTCCATGTTTATATTTTTTGTTTTTTCAACTCCATGTGGCAACCACATTATATGCTGAATAGAATTCTGTTAACTTCTCCGTTAACCAATTTTTTAGATTAAACGGAGTGATATATGCAGTATTTTTAGTGGTTTAAACGAGTCCTCGTTGAAAACGGTGAGTCAAGTGAGATATTTTGAAGGAATGAGTGGCCACATTGATATAAAACCCATATATATTATAATAGCATGAGATCGAAACAGGATGCCTCCACAGTTTTCAAAATATTTTTCTTGAATTTTCATATTTTTGATTTTTTATTAAATATTTAGCGATCATTAAATTATATATATTAATATCATTTAATAGTCATTAATTATATCTATTAAATTTGATTTTTGTTTAATATTTTTTGTTATATTTAATACTACCTCCGTAAATACATGTCCACGTAACTATTTTCAGTGAATAAAAAGCACAGTTGAACAATTATTTTTTAACGAATAATATGTTATAAATGATTAAATTTTAATTCAAAAAAGAAAAATAAAATTAATTCGCGAAATTAATAGCCAACGAGTAGGGCGATGACATGACAGTTTAAAAAATGTTCAAAGATCATTTTCTTATTATTGTACGTACCTCACTCCTAAAAATATGTGGTACGCCCCTACTTAGACCAACCCATCATTCAAACTAGACTGTTTTTTCTTTTGAAAAATCATATATTTTTTTATATATCCCCACAAAGATTGTCTTTTAGGCTTATCGGATAGTTCATACAAAATTATTGGACTCGCCAAAGATTAATTATGTTATAACTTCTTTTGTAAATAAATTATTAATAAAATATTTAGTTCATGTTATAATTTCTCCAACGGTCTTAATTTTTTGAAATATATTTTATCAGTGATTATGCATGAATCATCATAAGATAGACATGGAAATTACAGATAAAAAAATTATGCATGAAGAGTGATTAATATAACCTGATTCTTTTCTATTTAAATTGATACAAAATATTACACATCATTTATCTTTAAAATGTGTCGGAATAAGAGAATAACTCTTTTAGTATTAAGGATGTCAGTTATGAGAGGGTTGTCGTCTTTTAAAGACGTTATTTAATTTAATTTAATATTTTAAATTTTTTTATTGTAAAATTTACAATCATATTATAACTGTTATTTTTCATACTTAATATTTTTCTAAGATTATATATTTTAGATATGTAGTAGGAGTATCTTTCCAACTAATCTAATGATGCTTTATGTAAATTATTTTAAATATATTTTTAAAACTATTAAAATTGTTTTAAGAGAGTAAAAAAGATAACAAATAAAAAAAGGATAATGTAACTCACGCAAAAAAATGAAGTATGATTTAGTATAATACATATTTTTATAAAAAAAAATTAACAAAAAAAATTTTTGACGAATAAATATTTTCGATCTCATTATATCAATTACATAAAAAAATATTTACTTTGTAACCATTAACATTTTTGTAATATATTATGCACAATTTTAAATTAACAGTATCAACAAACAAATATATAAGCTCAATTGATAAGGTTGTTAAATGCGCAATATTCAAAAAAATTATTATACTGTAGCGCGACTTTGTATCCTATTTTGTTATAAAAACAGCCCACGACAATTGTTAAGAACCGGCTACCTTGACAATAGCTAATATAGTGTGGATAAATGATATGTATGGGCGGAGCTCATTTTGAAATTTAATATGATTACTGAATTATGATTAAATTTTATATGACTCACAAAATTATGATTAAATTTTAATTTATTTTTTACTATTTTTGAGGTTTTAAAGAATAAAAAACGGATTTAATCATGCTTCAATGAGTCAAATATCAAGTTTTAGTAATTATATTGATTCTCAAAACAAACTCTATTCTTCTATGTTATTATTTTACGGTTTTAGATAATTTCAGTTTTCGATTTTTAGAGAATAATCAAATTAAAAGAGGTGTATTTAATCAAGAATTCCTAGGATTCTTCAAATAAAGATATATTCAATTTGAATTTTAATATTTTCTTAAAAATATGATGGTATTCAATTTAAATTTTAAGAAGTAAATCAAAATTTGGATGTATTTATTTTAATTTAAAAAATCCATCAAAATTTGGTGTTATTCATTTTGAATTTTAAAAAACTATCAAAATCTAATAGTATTTAAAAGTCTATGTATTTTTTATTTGATAATTTGATGGATTTTTTTGTCATGATAAGTTGGTGGATTTTTAATAAATTTATTAGTGTTTCTTTTATCTTTTGAAATCTCTCTGAATTACATAAGATTTTGATGTATTTGTGAAAAATTCAAGTAAATTATCAAGAATTTGCAATATTTTTCATAAATCTACCTATAATTAAAATCAACAACAATTTTTTAAAATTTATAAATTATTATCAATTATAAAAAATATATATTGAATATACTCATTAAGTTAACTGATTATCAAATTGAGGCAAAATTGAATTTCTAGGAGAAAGAAGGTTAATTTAACTATTTTAGGTGAAAAATAACAAAAATAACAATTTTTGGATGAGATGATTAATATTAATAATAAAAATACACAGTTGGCAAATAATATTTTATTTGTATACAATACCAAATTAACAAATGGGTATCATAAAAATATATTGTATTGAATACCCCATTCTAAAATGAATATCTCCAAATAAAATTTTGGGATACCTAATTTACAAATGCTTATTTCGTATAAAATTAGATACTGGACTATCAAATGGGTATCCCATCGGGTAAAAAAACTAACCATTTAATTTAAAAACAAGTATTTTGTTAATATTTCAGAAAAATGAGAAAAAACCTCGGAGAAAGGAGGTTAAAAATTTGATGTAAATGATTAAATACTAAAATAATGGTTATTTAGTTATAATTATAATTTTATTGTGTATAATTTTAAGTTAAGATCAAATCTATTATCTATTATATCTTAATGAGCACTAGTGAAGAGACCCAAAAATTTGTACTAAGAATGACATTTTTGTAAATATTTTGACCCATATGTTTAAAATTTGACGAGTGGGTCGACCCATTTTCATAATTATACTAATTCCTATACAAACGAGGGACTTTTACCCGCGCTATGCACGCTTATTATCCGACATTTTAGAAACGTAAAAAAAATAATCACTCTTATAATTATATTATCGGACAATAAAAAATATATAAATACACCATATTCTTTCTTATAAATGAAAAGAACCGCGAGACTGTATTCAGAAATGATCATCCTTTTAATTAAGTTAACGAACAATTAAAAATATATGGATGCACAAAAAAAACATGATCCCTGCAAAGAAAACCACGGGAACTCTTGCTTGGTAAAACACTTAAACATAAACGAAAGGATTTTATTCTCCAAAATATTTTGAGCATTAAGCAAAATCTGTACTAAGATTTTTAATGGTTATATGTGTTCTTAAGGATCATAAGAAGAGACCTTAGTAACAATCGAAAAACTTTGTTCAATAGTATACGTGTACAGTACGTCATTTATATTTTGCTTAACAGGTATAGGTACTCGCAAAAATGGTGCATCTGAATAAGTCACAACAATTTGATTTACTCTCTTTACTATGCAGAGTTTGATGGCCAATGGTCATTTTGTAAATGTTTGACTATGCCTAACATGTCCAATGATGCAGAAGAACACATGTGTGTTCTAGTAGAGGTCCAACAACTGGCTAATATAGTTTAATTCAGTAGAATAATGAGAAGGTACAACATGAAGAATTAACTATCATAGAGTTGTGCTTAACAGAATGACGCTTGAAGCCTCAGATTTTAATTTAACTATGTCTCAAAAAAATTCCTTAATCTGCTGCCTCAAACATCGAATGGCAGACAGCAAGTGTTGGATTGAAGATGATTTGTTTGATGGCATTTTATTGTGAACATAAGGCCTAAGGAAACAAAAATTAGACTAAAAAAATGGCTGATATTAAGCTAATCGTGTAAGAGATAAGAGGAGAATTGAACCTTTACATGTTTACAATTTAACACAATGTATATTGTAAACGAATATGCTGTTTAATTTTTTTTTAGACGCTTGAACTATTGATTTTACTATGACAATGGGATTTTCAAGTACATAACAGTTTGCAGGTGATTACAGATGATGATTTCTTTGAGCAATTCAAGAACTCATTAAAAATATTTGTATATTCTGTTGTTAAAGATAATGGCCATGACAATGTACCGGATTAATGTAAAGTTCAAATTTAAGGAAGAGTGAGACAACATTGCATTATTGACTTGCTTCATTCTAGTAGGATACTTCTGTCACATTAGGCGACAATGTTCCTATTAAGATATATTAAGGTGTTATTAACATTGAAATATTGGGAAATGTTGATGAAAAAAAGGGCATATTATTTAAACATTGATAAATATTTGTCAAAAAATTCATTTAGCCAAGATGAGTAATATTGTAACTAATAATACATAACAATTTAAAATCAATAGCTTTGAGATTGTTATAAAAACCAACATACGGCAAAATAAATATCAAAATTGAAAATATCTGAACATCTTGTTACAATCCAAAATTCATTAATATGTTCATGCATTGTGCATGCTAAACATTCAATTCAAAACTATAACTGTCAAAGTACATTCATATCTAACATGCTTAATCTCTGAAACTACTTAGGAGAATCTTGTAGAGAATGAGTTGTGTAGCACAATGCTCACACTCATTGTTCCACATATGAGCCATCTTCAAGATTTTGGTATAAATTAACCCTCAATGCGAAAGTCAGACTCAACAGTATTAGAGCAAAGTGATAGCCACAATTCTTCTCCATAAAGATGACCCTCTAACTGGTATATTGGGTCTAAATTTCGCGTGTTTGAGAAAAACTTGTATACAGGTAGAAGATAGTCTCTGTTTGTAATGTAAGCATACATATCTACATACAACTTAATTATTTCTATCAGGTTCGACCTTATATTAGTTCTATTGAGCAATTCAATCACCTCCTGACAAGTTTGCCTTCTTTCAAGGCCTCTAAATATAGTTATAAAGAAAATATAGTCGAACAAAGATGGGAAATAGTTACCTGATAGATGATCTAAAATTGCGAGATGGTGATCAACATTTTACCTAAAAAAAAGATTCTGAACTGAGCTGTAGAACATGACTTGATCAACTTCCACTTTTCATAAAATTGTTTAACTTTATTAAACTTTTACATATTACTTTATTTTGCATCATTTATTTTAGTGTATAATGGAACAAAACAAACATATTCTAAAATCATCCAATTATATTTTTATAAATTTAAAAATAGAACAATACCTATCCCCAAAACTCGCCACCTTATCGTGTAAAGGATTATATATATCCTAGGCAATGGGCCTCCTGATAAAGTTACGATATTTTAAACCATTCGTGTTAGTAAATTGGACAATGAAAATTACTACATATTAAGCTATGTACAAAAATGTATACATAACACATATCTATTAAGGTGAAACAAATAAAGAATCTTATGACGCGAATATTTCACATGGACACTTGCAAAAATAATAACAGCAGGTGATGGTACATTTCCTTTGATGAGAGGTTCTATATCAAAAATCAATGAACCCTAAATCATAACTTGTACAAAACTCTTAAATGTTTATATTAGTCAACTAAGATACATAAATTTTAATAACCTCAAACGTATTGTGTAAAACTCCTCACATAAATATAAAAATTGATATATAAATTACCATTATTTCATCACGAAGATTAAAATGAACATATTCTCATAGAACCCATTTTGTGTATACATCTCGTTGCTCGATGTCAGAAAAAATACCAACAACATCTATAAAATTATAAAAAAACACATACATTAAACCGTATATGAATTGAAAACATTTAATGCCAATAACTACTTACCTGGTGCCAATGTGGGAACTTGTTCGGGAGCATATGAGAACGCATACTCGCCTAATTCATTAATATACTTCAGTTCAAATTTCTGTTATGGAATATGTACGTTTCGATTAACGATGACTTGTAATATGGTTTTGTAAATAAATAAAAAAAATCATCTGTTAAAACGGACATTAGAGATCCTCTTGCTTCTACTGTCGTGTAATCTACCATGTGTAATAGACTTCCTTCTTCCACAACATTTTCAAAGAATCTCCAAACTGGAATTTGTGCAAAAGCATGAATATCATAATTCTGACATGTGTACGAAAATAACAAAGTAAGTTTAATGTTCGAAATATAATGGAACTGATGACAATATCGAGAGTTTAAAATTTGTTGAATTATTACATGTTCATCAAGCAAAATCATATTCATTCATGCTAACTCTAAACAGCCATTGATTATTGAAGGCCAAATGCGAGTTACACGAATCCTGATTCTCTCGATCATTCCTGATGCATCAAGTGATCTTAAAGGATGAAAGACACATGCTTATTAAAATGAAACAATAGTACACGTATTTGTTAAGATTAATGCAAACCTGGATATGAATTTATTATATCAGTGAGAGAATTAAAATAACAAAACACGTTCATATGTATCTACAAACAAATGGTGTAGATTAAATTCAATAACTAACTTATAATGTTGTTGTGGTTGGGTTGCAACGCAGATGATGCAGTGGTGTCTTACTGATAAGGAATATATTTTATTTGTCATATAATGAAGTAATATATAGTATTGATATTGTACTATAGGACGTAATTAGATTTGCATAAGTTTCAGAGTTGATTTTGATACAACTTCTATTAAAAATGATATCATATTAATCATCTATATCATTTAGTAATATCTTGTTTAAAGATTATATGTATAAATATAATCAAGTTCAATTCAATACCAAATTTTACTCTGAATATGATTCTTCTAAACTTGGCATTGAAATTGAAGTTTGTAATTATTCCGTATTGCAGAAGATTTGAAGTTGATTATATGATCCAAATTGTATGTTAATCGTACGTTAATAGAATTTTAAGTGCTTTTCTTGCACAAAAACGCGTAAATAACAACACAAAATATTAAATTAAAGTGAGTTGTAATCAATTAGACATTCCAAACCCGTGTTCCACTCTGTATAATTTAAAAACAAAATATTACACCACTTGCAACATGCATTGTTTACACAAAGTTAATTGTATCTATAAATTTTGATATAATTGCTTAAAGTAATTAATATTTTATTTAACAAAAACTATATATGAATATAAAGTCATTATTTTTTAAAGTTTCTACAAAACGGAAGAACGGTGTAACGAAAAATAATAATTAGACTTAAACTAATCACGCATGTATACACATATTGGTTTTAAGTATATAAGTATAAGTAAATGTGAAAATATTGAAACATCTAACAAACTAAAATTTAGTATATTTGGATTAACTATATTTATTAATTATGTATAGTTGATTTAGTTATTTCAGTTGTTTGCAATAGGATTCAGAAATTTGTTAACAGAATAAATTTTTTACAAAATTATAAATTTACTCGACCTAATTATATAATGGATGTTAATCGACAGCGTCTCATGACTTCGTCTCACATTTCATTATAGAAATTGTACCATATAGACATATTATCATATGTTTATAGATATAGTACCATACAGACACATTATCATAAAGCAACTTTATCAGAGAGCGTTACTCGACGTCGCCTCCTAACGTCGTCTCGCATTTTATTAAAGATATATTATTCTATTTGGTGGAGGAGCATTTTGTTAATGATGATTAGAGATAGTCACATGACCCATCCCGCACATTGTTTATCCTATCATCGCTCTGAACTGGGAAGTGATTCAGTTATATTCTCGGTTTGTCCGGAAAAACCCATTTTTTCGGGTTCATCTATACACACCACTACGATCATGTTTTTCATATTTTATGTACACAAACTCTTTAAAAATTATAAAATATTAATTAAAAAGTTGTATATTTCTAAAATCTATTTTTTTTAAAGTAAATATTTCTCAAACCAAAATGGTGAAACATTGAACCCTAAAATATTAAAAATGGTTAAATTAGGGTGCACAGGTTCAAGGGTTTTGTGTAGTACACCTACATTTTTATATATTTTACTTATTTTATTCCAAATATTTCTAAAACACAAATGAAGAATTATTAAACCCTAAAATATTAAAAATCGTCGAATTAGTGTCCCTGCTTTCAATTATAAAATATTAAGTTATTTTAGAAAAAATTGTACTTCTAAAATCCAAAATTTTAGAACTAAATATTTATAAAACCTAAATTAAGAATTGTTAAACCCTAATTAATGGCGGGGATCGAGGAGAGAAAAAAAAATCCTCATTAAGGGATTGTGTACTGAAGTTTCTTGCATGCAAATTAACTCGATGTCCTTGAAAATTGTGATTTGAAGCATTATGAGAAAAAGGAAAATTTAATATATGACTATATTATTTATAAATAACTTTAAAAATAATTTTATATGATCATTTTTTGTCAAAGAAAATTCTTAAACCGTACAAAAATTTAGTATATTTTTTATCAAAGAGTGTTACTCGACGTTGCCTACCGGCGCCATCTCGCATTTTTAAGATATATTTTTCTATTCGATGGAAAAATATTGTGTTACTGATGATTAGGGATGGTCATTTAATTCGGCCCGCACATCCTTGACCCGATCACCGCTCAAAATAGGGAAGGGATTCAATTATTTCTCGGTCTCCTCAACACACATCTTATTTTTTGGGTTCCTCAACACACTCGTCCTCTAGTTATGTTTTCCATTATTTATGTATACACTTCGATTAAAAATTATAAAATATAAATTATAAAGTTGTATATTTCTAAAATCCGTAATTTTTTACACAAAGTATTTTTAAAACTTACATGACAAATTTTTAAACACTAAAATATTAAAATATTTTGATTTAAGGTCTCTCTTTGTAGGCTCAAGCTGAGCACTAAACCCTCTCTAATTATTTCTGAATATTTTCAAATCACCAACGATGAATTATTAAATTTACATTTTCTTAATGTTAACGACCAATTACTTTACTGTTACCAAACACTTACAGTATATTTATGTATCCTAACTCAAACATGATGGCATCACTGAAATTGTAGTACTTATCAGTAAGAAGCATGTAAAGCATGTTAAGCATTGTAGTGTTGACAGAATCAAAGTTACTTATTTTACCAGAAAACACCTTGGTAACTACATCACACAAATAACTCCACTATTTCCTAAGACCTAGCCACCTAATTTCACCCAACTTAGTGATAGGAAGTGCATAGCCCATATAATTAAGCAGATTAACTATATCAGCATTTGTGTGTGGCTTAGTAGTAGTGTTATCAAGAATTTTAAAGCATGCTTTGATAATATCACTGTTAATACAGGATTCTTTACCTTTCACAGAGAGAGTTATGGTCTTGTCAGTTGCCTGATACACAGCAGTTGTCCACATTTCTTCCACAACTTCACAGTATATTGTGGGTGATTCCAGCATGGCAAAACTAAGTTTACATCCCTTCACAAAATCCATCATTTTGTGATAATCCTCATATGCTGGAATCTTTTTGTTCACAAGAGTTACAAAATTGTTCTTCTCATAGATGAATCCTGATTGAGACATAATCTTGACTACTAAAGCCATTGTTAAAGTAAGGAAAATTGCAGAGAGAAAGGGGTTTTGCTTTGAGAGAGAAGAGAACAGTTAATTGCGGTAGAGAGAGATAAAAGCAAAAATAATCTGAAGTTAGGCTTTTATGTACTCTCAAATAAAATGGGATAAAAATTAAAGATAAAAATTGAAGACCCAATGAGAATTGCCCAAAATAGCCGTTTAAAAGTAAAATAAACTGTCAAAATTCTGTCAATTATCCGTCGTGATTTACTTACAGACTGTAAGTATATCCGATGGATAATGTTCAGAACTTTAACGGCTAAGATGTAGACAATCCGACGGATGAGAATAAAGTAATTATCCGTTGGGTAAAAGAGTAATCCAGAAAAGTAATTGATTTTTACCAAGCTATTCTATTTCGACGGATGATCAAACTCGATGGATAATGAACATCCGTCGAGATGTAAATTTTGACTTAGTCAAAATTTCATCTAAAATAGAGAAATCAATTAAGTTTCTGGCTGCACTACAACTTGCAAAAATCAGCATAAACAATTTAAGAATAATTAAGCATACCTAACTCACTTACCAACCTAGTAAAGGTGGATTCATCAAGTGGCTTGGTAACAATATCTGCAAGTTGATTCTCACTTGGAACAAAATGAAGTTCCACAGTACCATTCATTACATCTTCCCTAATAAAGTGGTACATGATGTCTATGTGCTCTGTTCTTGAATGCTGTACTGGATTTTCAGTGATGGCAATTGCACTTGTGTTATCACAGAAAATAGGAATTCTATCTACTTGCAGACTATAGTCCAACAATTGGTTTTTCATCCATAGAATCTGTGCACAGCAACTGCCAGCAGCAATATATTCAGCTTCAGCTGTAGAAGTAGAAACTGAATTTTTTTTTTACTGAACCAGGATACTAGCTTGTTTCCTAGAAATTGACAGGTTCCTGTAGTGCTTTTTCTATTAATTTTGCATCCTGCATAGTCTGCATCTGAATAACCAGTTAGATCAAAACCAGAATCTCTAGGGTACCAAATGCCAAGTTTTGGTGTTCCCTTGAGATATCTGAAAATTCTCTTTATAGCTATTAAATGAGACTCTCTAGGATCAGCCTGAAATCTAGCACAAAGACAAGTAGCAAATATTATATCCGGCCTACTAGCTGTTAAGTATAAAAGTGAGCCAACCATGCCTCTATAGCTTGAAATATCCACAGACTTTTCAGTAGTGTTTAATTCAAGTTTAGTTGCAGTGGTTATGGGAGTTTTTGCAGATGTACAATCCATTAGGTCAAACTTCTTTAAAAGATCATAAATATATTTGGTTTGACTAATGAAAATTCCATCACTAACTTGCATAACTTGTAAACCAAGAAAGTAGGTTAGTTCTCCCATCATGCTCATTTCATACTTACTTTGCATCAATTTGGCAAACTTTTTGCAAAGTTTTTCATTTGTAAAGCCAAATATAATATCATCTACATAAATTTGAACAAGTATACTAGAGCCATTAACATTTCTAAAGAATAAAGTTTTGTCAACAGTACCTCTTGTGAAGTGATTTTCTAAGAGAAACTTTGACAAAGTATCATACCAGGCTCTAGGTGCTTGCTTCAATCCATAAAGTGCTTTCAAAAGATAGTATACATATTCTGGAAAATTTGGATCTATAAAACCAGGAGGCCGACTGACATAGACTTCCTCCTCCAAATCTCCATTCAGAAAGGCACTTTTGACATCCATTTGATAGACTTTGAAATTGGCATGGGCTGCATAGGCTAAGAAAATTCTGATGTCTTCAAGTCTTGCAACAGGAGCAAAAGTTTCATCAAAATATATTCCTTCTTATCGATAGTAGCCCTTAGCAACCAATCTAGCTTTGTTCCTGACAACTATGCCATTTTCATCCATCTTGTTTCTGAATACCCACTTGGTGTCAATTGGATTATTTCCTTTAGGCTTGGGTATTAACTTCCATACCTTGTTCCTTTCAAATTGGTTTAGCTCCTCCTGTATAGCTAAAACCCAATCATGATCCAACAAAGCTTCCTCTACCTTCTTTGGTTCTTCCTTAGATAGGAAACTGCTATATAGACATTCTTCTTGAGTTTCTTTCCTTGTTTGAACTCTAGAAGATGCATCACCAATAATGAGCTCAAAAGGGTGATCTCTAGTCCATTTTCTCTGTTGTGGTAGATTAGCTCTAGATGAAGAGGCCTCATTATTGTCTTGATGATTAGTAGAGTTTTGATGATCGGAAACTCCCCCTGAATTTATGGATCTTTGACTTGAAGCTGGGGTTCTTTCTGACTGTGATCTCATTTGACTTTCAGCTCCTATTGAGGGATCAACGGATATTGATCTTTGTCTGTCGACGGATGATGCAGATTGTCTTTCGACGGATGATGCACTTGGTCTTTCGATGGATGTTGAATTATGTGCTTCATTGGTTGTAGACTTATCTACATGGTCCTTGGATATTGGTTCTTGATCACTATCATCATCACCATCTTCACAGATCATCTCCACATTGTCAAATTTGAGGCTCTTATGGAAATCTCCATCTTGCAGTCCTTCAATCTTTTTATCATCAAATACAACATGTACAGATTCCATAACATTGTTGGTTCTTAGATTGTAGACTCTATATGCTTTTCCAACAGCATATCCAACAAAAAATTCCTTCATCTGCTTTGGCATCAAACTTCCCATGTTGATCAGTTTGATTCCTTAGAATGTAGCACTTGGATCCAAAGTCATGAAGAAAAATTAGAGTTGGCTTCCTATTCTTGAACAATTGGTAGGGTGTCATGCATTTTGCTTGATTGACCAAAGAAATATTCTGAGTGTAGCATGCAGTGTTCACAGCTTCAGCCCAAAAGTATGTTGATAACTTTGATTATTCTAGCATTGTTCTTACAGCTTCAATAAGAGATCTGTTTTTCCTTTCCATCACTCCATTTTGTTTTGGAGTTTTAGCTGCAGATAACTCATGCATAATCCCATTCTCTTCATAAAATAGTCTCATCACGGAATTTTTAAACTCAGTTCTATTGTCACTCCTGATTCTTCTAACCTTGAAGTCAGAATGATTGTTAACTTGCCTTATGTGATTGGTGATGATTTCACTAGCCTCATCTTTGGACTTTAGAAAATATGTCCAAGAGAACTTTGAAAAATCATCTATAAATCCATGTGCAACAGTTACAAAGGTTCTTCAATTGTTGAATCAAGTTTCTTTTTGAATGATGCTTTAATTTGCTTTCCTTTCTGGCAAGCATCACACAATCCATCCTTTAAAAACTCCACTTGAGGAATACCTCTAACCAATTCTTTCTTGACTAGCTCATTCATGGTTTTGTAGTTTAGATGGGACAGCTTCTTTTGCCACAACCAACTTTCATCTTGACTTGCTTTACTGAGAAGACAAGTTACATATTCTGCATTTGTTGAGTTGAAGTCAGCTAGATACACATTGCCTTTTCTCACTCCAGTGAGAACCACTTTGTTGCTCTTCTTGTTGGTCATAACACAGGCTTCAGAGTTGAAAGTGACTGAGTTGCCCTTGTCACAAAGCTGGCTGATACTCAACAAATTATGCTTGAGTCCATCCACTAGGGCAACCTCTTCAATGATGACATTATCCTTTGAAATCAAGCCATATCCCACAGTATAACCCTTGCTGTCATCTCCAAAAGTGATACTTGGGCCAGCTCTTTCCTTGAACCCAGTGAGCAGGGTAGAATCTCCAGTCATGTGCCTTGAGCACCCACTATCCAAATACCGAAAATTCTTTATGTTTCCCTGCACACATCAAAATCAAATCAAGTTGATTTTGGTATCCAAGTTTCCTTGGGTCCGTCCCACCTTGTTAGCCCTTTTCTTTGGTTTCTTAGGTTTGATCTCATTTGACTTGGGTATATCAGATTCATCCTTTGTCATTTGAGTTTGACCTTTGAAACCATTCATTGAAGCAGAATTATCATGCATATTTTGATTAACAAGAAAAGGCATGCTATTTGCAAACATATTATTCCAGTAAGGCATGCTAAATGGCATTTGAGGCATACTAAATGCAGCATAATATGGATTAGGTGAAAAAGGCATATTAGTAAATTGTGCATTCATATTCTGTGTAGGCAAAGCATTCATAGACATGGCAGACATGTTGGGAAATGAAGGAGGTGCAGACATAGGAGTAGGCATAGCAAGTTTGCAATTAACAAACAAATGATTAACACTACCACACTTAACACAGATTTTTCTTGGAGCATATTTATCAGGCGTGTAGTTGTTATGTTTGTTAATTCCTACCTTCCCATTTCTGTTATTTTTACTTTGTTAGGAAATGAATAACACACAGGGGGGTGAATGTGTTTTACTGTTTTTAAGCTTTTCTTAAATATTTTATGGTTGAACAAAGTAGATTAAATTTTGTAGTGAAAGTGTGTTCATGCAGAAATTAAATTTGCAAAAATAAAGAACACAGATCTTCAAAACTCACTTAATTTTATATTAAAATTAAGAATGTTTTGCTACAAAATTTCTAGGCTCTTTGTTGATAAAGAGCTTAGCTTCTTCTTGAGAGTGTTACAAGATTTTTTATCTGAGTTGTTACAACTGACTAAAGGACCAATGTTAACTTTATAATTTAGTTAACTACTGGTTTACACAGTGTACAATAAGACATGCTATTAGCTTTAGTAAACAGTCACTTGTCATTTCCATTTATAGAAAAGTATATCTTATATTTCTGGCTTAGCATATCTTAGCATCCTGTGTTTACTTTGATCTTCCTTTGTTAGTTAATCTTCACCATTGATCTTGCACATCCTTCAAGCTGCTTTTTGTAGACTTGTCAATCCAGCTGTCTGGATTGTTTGTTGATTGTAAATCTTGGATATTGAACTGATCTGCAATTTTGTACTTTGAGATTTTATCTCGAGATCTCCATTTAGTCTATAGAGAACTTGACATCTCGATAAGTATATTGGCTTATCGAGATCTCTACTACTCTATAGTAATTTTGACTTGTAAAGGTCTCTGAGTTCTCTATAAGAGAATTTGGCTTGTAGAGATCTCTAGTCTTCATATCTTCACTTTGGCTTATCGATATCTCTGAGTTCTCTAGTGGCTTATTGACTTATCGATAACTCAGAGTTCTCTAGTCAAATTTGACTTATCGATAACTCAGAGTTCTCTAGTAAATTTTGGCTTATCGATATCTCTGAGTTCTCTAGTGGAATTTGACTTATCGATAACTCAGAGTTCTCTAATGAATGTTGACTTGTCGATAATTCTGAGTTCTCTAGTGAAGAAATGACTTGTCGATATCTCTGATCTTCATGTCCTCAATTTGGCTTGTCGATATCTCTAAGTTCTCTATAAGCTTTCCTGAGTTCTCTATAAATTATTCTGGAGTTCTAGAATGACTTCTCTATAACACTAAATCTGTGACTTGTAGAGATCTTGACTTAAAATATTTTTCCTAAAACAGATTTATTCAACTCCAAGCTTCTTCATAATTCTTCTGAGACATAATTTTCTTGATCTTCTTCCAGATAGAATTCTTAGACTTGACACTGTTTATAGAAAAAGACTCCAGTCTGCTCCTTTGACATTTTTACAGAATTTAAGTGTTACAAGTACAAAATAAAAATTGAGATAACAATACAACTTACTTAGGGTTGACAAACTGTCTTAGTCTTGTTAAAGTACAGGCATGTCTTGCACAACAATCTCCCCCAATTTGTGAGAACATTGCTTAACACAAATTTATGCCTGTTAAGAAGACTAACCCCGAGTTTAAAATAATGGAAAATAAAATTAATACACAAAGCTTGATAGAATTATAACTTTTGTACAACATAAGATTTACAGAGTTCGGTGGTAACAAGTATCAGGTAAAGATCGTTTTTGTATCTGCTTCTTCCCTAAGAACATCCTTCAAGTGATCAAGAATTTCCAGTTCTTCTATAAAAGTGCCATGAAATCCGAAATGGAATCTATGTATACCAACCAAGTATGGACTCTGGTTGAGGCGCCTGAAGGTATTAAGCCTATTGGGTGCAAGTGGGTATACAAAAGAAAGATTGGAGCAGATGGCCAGGTGGAGACTTATAAGGCCAGGCTCGTGGCAAAAGGATTCAAACAAAGGCAAGGGATTGACTTTGATGAAACTTTTTCGCCTGTAGCCCTGTTAAAATCAATTCGGATTTTGCTTGCGATTGCTGCTTACTACGACTATGAGATCTGGCAAATGGACGTGAAAACGGCCTTCCACAATGGGGAACTTGAGGAGGAAGTGTATATGACACAGCCATAGGGTTTTCTTTCCAAGGGAAATGAACACCTAGTGTGTAAGCTGCTGCGAACCATATATGGTTTAAGGCAAGCTTCTCGTAGATGGAACATCCGTTTTGATCAAAGAGTTTGGTTTTATCAAAAACATAGATGAACCATGTGTCTACAAAAGGGTTAGTGGGAGCGCGGTAACATTTCTTGTGTTGTATTGAAAGAGGAGACGTCAAGAGAGTTGACACACATAACAACGTAGCAGACCCACCCACAAAGTCACTTTCTCAAAGTCACTTTGATCGTCATAAAAACAAGATGGGTATTAGATACCAGAGTGATTGGCTTTAGTACAAGTGGGAGATTGAAAGAGATATGTCCTAAGTCCAATCATGTATGATGATTTAGGAATAACTTTTATGTAATCTGTTTTGATTTCATTGATATTAATAAAAGACTTGTTTTGTTTTTATTGCGAGCTCTATCTATTTAAATGTTTAAATAAGATATACCACATTTTAGAGTAAAGCTTTTTATGGATTGTGATAAGATCATAATAATGAGACCTAAAAGATGATAACTCTAAACTTAAATAGTTCCTGGTCATAGGATTACTAAATGGTAATTAGTAATCCGCAAAGATCGATACATACTATGCTTGCTTCATTATGAAGGATGTCTGTTCTCATAGACATTTGTGTGGTGACACTATAGCTAGTATGTAGGTGCTTATTATAGAATAAGTTCACTGAACATGACTCACACAGCTGAACAACTGATGGAGTTCACTCATGTGTCAGCAGTTGTTCACATAGTGATAGTTGTACAAGTATCCTTAGACTTGAGGTCATCATAGTCATCTTATGTACACTGAACTATGTTTTGGTTTAGTTCTTAGTCTCCAGAGACAATTATAAGGGCTCCACTGGGTATAGGAATTTGTACACGAAAATAATGTATGATCAATAAAGGATCTACCCCTTCCAGTGAAGGAAGAGAATATTCAATGCTGATCCACTTATGTTAGTTCAGGAATCTCTGGCCAGAGTGAATGAAATTAGAAAGGAGTTTCTAATTTACATTAAATAGAACTAAGCATAGTGAATGGGAAAGCAAGTGATTAAATAAGATATGCTTGACACAAGTTCCATGCCTTATATTTAATCGTGACATTGCAGGGTAGAAGGAATTAATTCTACGGTAACTACTCACTGAATATGTTCTTGGTATTCTAAGCAGTGAATTCGTATTATCTGGATAGTCGCGATATGCTGAGAAGTATTTCTCACGGTGTAGAATAAATATGATTAATTAATTAATCATATTTAATAAATTAGAGAATTTATATAAATAATGATAAAATAGTTTTATTATTATTTATTTCTACTACCGGCTTAATATTGAACCTACAGGGTCACACCATAAAAGCGAATAATTTAATGGTGGAGGAATTAATTAATAATGGCTGATAATTATTTATTTATTAAAATAAATAATTAATTGGCAAATTTAATAATTGATTAAATGAGATTTAATTGATTATAAATTAATTAAGAAAAGGTTCTTAATATTATTAATTAAGAATTTAATTTTTGGAAATTAAATCAAGAGAGAAAATTATTTCTAAAGTGTTTAGAAAAAGGATTAATAATTAAAAGGTGTTTTAATTATTAATGAGAATAATAAAGGGTTAATAATAATAATATTTTATGGGAAAATTTTCAGCTGAAAATTTTGCCTATAAATATACTATTATAAACCCTATTTTTGCCTCAACCTAAAAATTTTACAAAACCCTAATTCTCTCCACCTCCTCCTTCTCCATTACATCATTTTCTTGGTGGATACCGGTGAAGTGCTTCACACTTGAGGAACAGCTGCTAAGGATCTCCGCTCGTGGTTCTTGGATCGCTATTAAAGACCTCCATCTTTCCATTAATGTAAAGCTTCTTAAGGTAAACATACTGAACTACGAATTAAATATTATTTTTCGCATGGATCCTGCGGAGGGTTTTGGTTTTTTTTTAAGATTTAAGTTTACGTTTTCGCTGCGTTTATGTGCTAAAAACCCTTCAGGAAGTCAGATTGCTTGAAACAGTTCCAGATGGTCCTTTCAGTGACTTCAACTTTTTCAGAAGACTTGACTTTCTTAGTTTTTCTTCCAACAAATTTAATATTGACTTTTAGTGAAGGCTTGGTTAAAGGTAGGATTGAGATTTTCTTGAGATTTGTTTGGCTTGTGGTGATTGGAATTTTTAGAAAAGCATTGGTTGTTTGTTTGTAAAGAAATTTAGGTTTTGGAGTTTGAGAGGGTATAATGTTTGAGATGGTTGTTTCTGAAGGTTGAGATAAAGGTTGAGCTAGGACTGTTTGGATTTTTAGGGATTGTTATGTTTCTGAGCCATCATGGTTCTTTTTACTCCTCCTCTCACTTCTTCTCTTTTTCTCTTCATCTTTTTTATCATCCTCCTTCCTTTTCTCTCCACCCTTGCTGCCAGATGGCTTACTGGATTGACTTGAATTTGAGCTAGAAGGATTTTGATCATCTTTCTTCTGCTCATCATCATCCAAGTCATCCTTGTTGATTTGAGTTTTGGGCAAGTTGGCTTTTGCATTATTCAAGTATCTCCCCGGTAGCTTTATCATTTATATGTCATCAAAGTTCTTGTTCTTCTTGGTTTTTAAGCCAGTTTCTAGGATCATGATAAGCTTCTTGTTGCTCATGACACACTGCTTGGGGATCTAAAAATGTTTGAAATGTTTGGTGTTTGGACAGATGTATGCAATACCCTTGCTTGGCTGTAGATATGCTTCAGGAAAAGCAACCACTTGAGCATTTCTCAGTTCAGTTAATAGCAAGATATCTTCATGAGTTATAACTTTGACTTTGTTGATGAAGATATCCAACTCAGATACCCTCCTTGAGACAAGGTAATTGAGGGACACCTGCATACATCTGTCTGTCCCTGAGTCATTTATATTGATCACTATCTTCTTTTGCAAAAAGTTGTCCTGATTGACCATGATCACTCTTATGAAGTTAATTGTCTTGTCCAGGGCCTTTTTGTATATGAAGTGATTGTTATTGAGAGAAGCTTTTAGGGCTTTGAGTAGTTTATCAAATTCTCTGCTCAGACTAGGTCCTTCAGCAGCCCTAATAAGTCTCTCCATGTCTAGATCTACTTCTTTATTTAATTTCTTTTCAGCACCCTGGACTTGTTGTTGAGATGACCTTGATTGAGCCAGCCTAGCCTCTATCTCCGCCTTAGTCTTGTTGGCAGGCATGAGAAGGGGAGTAGGTATTTCAGGCCTTACATGTTCAGTTAGAGAAGGTAGTAGTATATTGAGTTTTCCCATGATGGCTCCCAAAGCTATAGAATTCTGCATTTGAAGATGCTTATGAGAGTCCACCAGGGTTTGGATGTCTGTTTGTTGGCTCTTGACAAGAGATGTCAAGGCTTGAACTTGTGCAGTGAGAGAAGAGTTGGAGTCTTGCAGTGCTGAGACTTGGCCTTGTAGAGATTGAATTTGTAAATTTGTTTAAGTGGATCCAGGCTGAATAGAGCTGCTGGATGTGCCAAAGTTTTCTTCGAGAACCTGTTTGATGCCTTCCATTAGCAAAGCTGAAGGCTCATATCTGCTCTGGTGAAGTTGATACAGCTTGACCTTAGTGTCATTAGAATGAGTGATTTGCTGCTGGACCATTGTATGGAGATTGATGAAAGATTGTTTGAGATTTTTGACTTCATTCTCTAGTGTAGTAAGATCCATCCTTGATATCTGATCAGCAAAATGCTTGAACTTTGAGGTGATATGTACTTGAGATGGTATAATTTCATCCATCTTATCCTTCACCAGCTTCCTGATTTTATCCTCATGACTAGTCATTTTGACTTCAAGAGCTTTACCAAAAAGGTGAAAAGCCTTGAGCTGAGCTTTGTGCACTTCTGTGACAACATCATACACTTCTTGTGGAGTCAAGGCCTTTGCATTGCTTCCAAGGATTGTAACATACTCTTCCCTGAATCTGGCCAAGACTTGATCCATCTTCAACACAAAATCTTGGGATAACCATGCATCAACATTACCATCATGTTCTTCATCATTCACAATCTTCTCCTTCTGTTTTTCAACATCTTCATTGTAGGTGAGCATGATGGCTTGATAGTCTTGATTGCTCATATCAGAAGTGAGTAGATGTTGAGATATGTTGGCCAGTCCAGAAATCTGCTCTACTAGTAGATCATCTACAGAAGTTGGTTAAGAGCCAGATTCTTGCAACCACTGAGAGAAGGTGAGGTTGTTGAGGTTGTGAAGTAGATGGTTCAAAAACACTTGTGACTGGAGTCACAGTTTTACTCACAGATTGCTCTGTGGTTATGGCTAGTTGTTGTTCCTCACTAGGTGTGGGAACCTCCAATTGAATTGGAGGGGATTTGACTGGGTTACTGCCATGTACACTAATCTCAAACCCTTGTGTGTCTTGCAACACACTTGCACCTGAATGTGCTATACTTGCCTCCCATATGACAGGATCATTGGCAATCGTACTCCTAGCATTAACTGCCAAGGCAATTTCTGTTAGGATTTTGAGGGGAGTTGTTCCTACATGAGGAACCTCCAATTGAATTGGAGAGGATTTAGATAGCTCCCCCTCAGGAGTACTACCCTCAAACCTTTCAGTCTGTGATGACTATTACATGAAGGTGCATTAGAGACATTCATGGGGTCTTCAGTAAAAACTGATGAATCTCCCATGGTTTTGATGGTGTCATCAAGGTCTACCCCAGCTAGTAGCCTCTCACCATCTAAATGTAGTGTCTGGGTGGTAAGCAAAGCTTCTTGAGCTAAGTCACTTGAGTGAGTTTGCATTTGAGAATTGAATTCAAGTGCAGTTGGTGAGGAAGAAATTTGATATTTGAGAGAGTGTTGCTCAGATAAGAGTGTTGGCAACTCCCCCTGAATAGATGAGAGAGCTTCAAGAGATGTGCTCTCACAGTGTGTGTCATCCTTATTTCTCCTACCATACACTTGAATTACTTCAGGTGCAGGCTATGCAGACTCAATACTGGGTGCTTTTACAACTGCATCCTATTGGGAGGATATAGAGGTGACTTGAGTGGTCAGCTCAGATTTCTTACTCCTTTTGGATCTCTTAACCAAGGGTGACTCAGCTTCTGCTATATCCTCACCACTCTCAGCTATAACTGTTAAGGTTACTCCCTTTCTCTTCTTTTTACTCATCTCATCCTTTTGAGAAGATGAGGTGGTTGGTTTCCTAGCTTCTAGATGTTTTAAAAAAATGGTTACAGTTTGGGAAGATCCCTGTGGGTGTTTCTGTGTTTATGCTTCCACAGGTTCAGGGATCATAGCTGTGCTAGATTGTATGTTTGATCTCATGTCAGGCACAGGATAAGGGTAAGTCCTAAACCTCTCCAACATGAATGGAGTGATTCTTAGACTTACATTTACCTTATTCTTTGTAGTAAGTGAACCAAATATTATTTTGGACACTTGCTTATAATTACCTATTTTTGTGTTATCTATACCATTCAATAAGTGTATGTCTGCTACTTTATTATTTAAAGTGGACATAATAAATCTAGGAGAGAAAATTTCCTTACCTCTAGCTGTCAGGGGCATTGTTAGCCTGGTTGCAAGTTCTTCCAGGATCAACATACCAACATTCAAGTGTCTGTTGTGGGCAATTGAATACGCCAACTTTTGCACCACACTTGAAATTTTGTCATATCCTGTCTTCCTGCATGTGAAGGCTCTCACCACAGAATCAAAGATGAATGACCACTCCTTCCTTAGATTTGTTCTGTTCAGGCTTGACAAGTTGATTCTTCCACCATAGTTGATGAAGTCCAGAAACTCATTCAGCTCATCAGGAGTTGGAACCTCCACCAGATTTACAGTGGGTAAACCCAAAGCTAGGTTCACATCTTGCTCATTAAACTCAATTTGTTGTCCTCCAACTGAGCAAGTCACCACCATGGATATAGAATTGTCATTCATCACAGTCCTTACCACAGCTGTAGTCCAAAACTCATGCAACACATCCAGGTATAACACTAGATTATCAGTCAAGGCTCCTGCAATGTAAGATTCAGAAAGAAATTTCACAAACCCCTTGAAACTATCAGGGGCTTGGTTAGCATCAGTAAAAGCCAAATAGTTTGTTCCTTTCTCTGGGATAGTTGCTCTAACATTATTTTGTGCAATTGTAGTTTAGTGAGTGAGAATTGTGGCACCCTCCAAACCCGGGTCAGAAGTTTGGGGTCCACTCACACACCTTAATTATAACCTGCTTATAACAATAATAAAGATAGTAATAATATGCAGTGACCCCACTTACCAACTACCAAGGATCGCAACAGGTTAAGTATGCACACAAGCCAAACACATCTACTTATATTACAAACCGTTCAAATCCCAACCATTCAAACTCAAACTGAGTATTAAACATTATTACAAATTTTTACAAACTTAAATTATTCCAAAAGAAGCCTGCTAGCTTAACTCGATCAACCTGAACCCCTAGCTCTCGCGCTGGACTGGGGATCATCGCTACCAACTTGTTTCTTTTTAACTGGAAAGAATATAAACAGCATCGCACAAATGAGCTAACTAGCTCAGCAAGTCACCATGACAAAACTGAGAATAATGATCATCAGGTAAATATGGTTATGATATCAAGTGAACAATGGATTATGATTTAGAATTGGATATTATACTTTTATTTTAAAAACCAAGGTTAGGCTGCTGATCAGTCATGCACTAATCCCGAGCAAAGCACACAATATTGCTCTAACTACTGGATCCAAGGCACACATTGGCCTAACTTGACCATTATATGGTCTGACCACGAATCTGGTCCTCAATTTTATAAAAACAATCCAATTCTGGCATAATAACAGAATAAGAAATAATAAACAATAAACAGAATCATTAACAACATTGGATGTTTCATAATGAAATGGTTTCAGAGTTCATGAGGATCGATATGGCATTTTCAAAGCTTAGCTGTTGGGTAATGAAAGAATTGGATAACAAAGGAATCGGTGTTTCAAGGTTTCAATGATTTTACCTTTCAAAGCATAGGATACAATGGTTGGAGTGTGTGGGTAATTCGATTTAGTGTTCGGTATTTAGTTTGTATGTATTTGTGGAGTAGTATCGTATACTTGAGGTTCATATTCGGGTATGCAATAGTCAATGGCTTAGAAAGAATAGGGTTTACGGCTCAAGAGCAATAACTGGAATCAGGGTTTGGATTTCAGTGATTCAAAGCACTTGCAATATCAACAGGACTACTAAGTATTACAATATCTCGAGAAAGTTCAGAACACTTGCCTGGTATTAGCTTACTACACTGCACTCGTTTCCAATCTCAACTGTCTTACTCCTTAACTACCTGTTTCCCTTTCCTACGCCTTGCCTCTTCTGCTCACATATCATAAACATCTATCAATATTTAACTCATAGGATTCTATTCAACACATACTTCTATCTACCCTTCGTTTCACCCAAATCCGATTAACGGATTGAAAGTTACGCAATAAACCAGTAAACATCGAATATACAGACCGAAAGTCAACCAACAAGTCACATATAACACATAACACGTCACATAATCAATGATATATCATTTATAAATAAGTCTCGGGTCATAAACTGGCTTTCAGGTATTTAAATTGATTTTTAAAATATTTTTCGGAATTAAAACGGGTCGTTGGATTAATTTCGGGGTAATAAACAGGGTTCGGTTGGCCAATTCTGACTCCGAAACAATTTAATAATAATTATCGAGCCTTGGAAATAATTTAGAATAATATTTTAAAGCTCGAAACTATTTTTCAGAATTTTTAAATCATTTTTAAATAATTAAATCTAATTAAATAATAAATTAAAATTAATTAATAATTAATTAAATCAATTAATCAATTAATTTTTGAATTAATTGACCAATTAATCAATTAAAAATTGACTGAAATTAATTAACTAATTAATTCAGATTTATTTTTGAATTAAAAATAATTTTCGGAATTAAAATAATAATTTTTGGAATTTTCAGAAATTAAAATCGAATTTTTATAATAAAAATAAATAGGAAATATGATTTTTGAATATTTTTAAAACAGGAATCCCAAATTTGCAAAGTCTGGAAACTTCAGGGACCTAACTGTTTCTTCCCCAAAAGTCCAGGGACCTGTTTGTAATTTTACAAACTCCCGCCGTCGACTCGCCGGAGTGTGGCCGGAGAACACGATTCCGGCCACCTCAGGCCACCAAACTGTCCAGAATTAATCTACAGGTTACCAGCAACTTATACATGCAATCAAAACTCATTAATCATCCATGTCCTGGCCGGAAAATGGCCAAGAACATCGCCGGTTTCCGGCGAACTTCGGAAAACTTCAAAACACAACTCCCTTCGATTCACTAATCCTCTGTTAACGAGCTATATACCAATCGATTGCAAATTTCATAAGGAACACAATCCACTATAAATCAACAGCTAATAACCCCTAAATCAAAAACCCCCAAATTTCAATTGAGAATATTCATACAGGTTATAAACCCTAATTTTAAAATTCGAAAATCAAACTCAAATTTGAACATGTTATTGAACTCCAAATCAAACGTATAATATATCAAAATCATCAGGAAAACAAGCTCTACAACATGCAATAATCAAATCATACAAACAATCATCCGAACAAAAATTCATATTTTTAATAAAATTAATTCAAAAATAAATAAAAATATAGAAAATAAACCTTGATTTCTGCAGTAAAACGAAGCTCATAATCTGATAGAACACTTCAAATCCTTTGGATTGAGTACTCGAGCTTTGAAAACAGAGATCGGTAACGCCTTCGTTTTGCTGTTTGATTCTTAGAACAGTTTATGAAATTAGGGTTTTTCTCTGTAAATTATATAATTATCTGTCTGCAAATGATTTTGATACGAAATAAAATACGGGAAAAGGCTATTTATAATTACGGAAAATTAGTATCCCGTTGGATCATTCCGGATATAAAATGGTACGTTTATTTATAAAAACCGATCCAATCGGTATCGGTTTTTGGGATAATTATCCAGATCAGTACAATTTGTACTGCGGTCTTGGTCTCAGCGCCTGGTTACACGTATTACGAGGTGATAATTGTGATAGTTTAATAAAAAGCTCCCGTTTATCGAAAATACGGGTTTTATTAATTTACCGAAATGAATATTGTATCGAAAATATTGCGCCGGGACCCGCGCAGAACAAGCCGTATGCCGGATCGAAAAAGTCGAAACATGGAATATGCTCGGAATATTACAATTAGGTTAGGAAGGAGTTCTCGGAAGAGTTTCGGGTTCCAAAAACGTAACAACAGATGACGTCGGTTGGTTCCCGTTTTAATAAAATAGATTTTAAATACCCGGAAAAAGATTTATAAATTTCATATGTTTCTTATAAATTCATAAATCAACATAAAAATAATTAGGAGGATATGACAATTATCTATATTTTATTTTGGACATATAAAAATTAAAATACTCAATTAATATTATTTTTGAATATCCAAATACAGATAACACTTAACAATTAATTCACAGAATAGATACTGAACACATATAATAATTATTTAATAGCAAAATAATTACACGATATATCCCGGATATTACATCCTTCCCCCCTTAAAAGGATTATATCCTCAGAATCTCCTAAGAAAACAAGTGAGGGTACTTTTCTCTCATATCACTTTCCAACTCCCAGGTTGACTCTTCAACCTTTGGGTTTCTCCACAATACTCTTACTAACTTTACTACTTTATTCCTCAATATTTTCTCTCTTTCCTCTAGAATCTCTATCGGGCTCTCTACATATGACAAATCTTTCTGAAGCTCTATTGGCTCATATTCTATTACATGCTTGGAGTCTGGATTGTACTTCTTAAGCATCGATATGTGAAAAACATTGTGAATGTGCTCCATGTGCGGCGGTAACGCCAATTCGTAAGCTACTTTGCCAACGCGCTTTAGGATCTCAAAAGGCCCGACATATCTTGGGCTTAGCTTCCCTTTCTTTCCAAACCTCATTAGTCCTTTCCATGGTGATACTTTCAGTAATACCAAGCTTCCTTCTTCAAATTCCATGTCTTTTCTTGACTGGTCTGCATATTTTCTCTGACGATCTTGTGCGGCTATCAATCTCTTCTGGATAATTTCAACAATTTCCTTTGTCTGCTATACCAGTTCAGGTCCAAGTATCTTGCGTTCTCCTACTTCTTCCCAGTACACTAGAGATCTACATTTACGTCCATAAGGGGTTTCATAGGGTGGCATAACAATACTGGCGTGATAACTGTTGTTATAAGCAAATTCTACCAGAGGTAAATGCTCGTCCCAACTTCCTTTGAAATCAATAGCATAAACACGTAACATATCCTCGATTGTCTGGATCGTTCTTTCAATTTGGTCGTCCGTCTGCGGGTGATAGGTCGTACTCATATTCAATCTCGTTCCCAAACATTCTTGAAAACTCTTCCAAAATCTTGAATTAAACCTTGGATCTCGATCAGATACAATAGACACTGGAACTCCATGACGAATTACGATTTCCTTCAGGTACATATGGACTAACTTGTCGAGCGAAAATCTTTCATTTATAGGCAGAAAATGAGCTGACTTGGTAAGTCTATCCACTATAACCCAAATGGCATCATGATTAGCCCTTGTCCTTGGTAATCCAACTATGAAATCCATGGTAATATGTTCCCACTTCCATTCTGGAATCTCCAATGGCTGTAACAATCCATTTGGTCTCTGATGCTCTGCTTTAACTCTCTGACAGGTATAACATTTGCTAACCCATTCCACAATTTCCCTCTTCATATCTGGCCACCAATAATTTTCCTTTAAATCCCTGTACATTTTGGTACTCCCCGGATGGATGGAATATCTTGAACTATGCGCTTCCTGCAAAATTTCATTCTTCAGCTCCGTTACTGGTGGAATCCAAATTCTAGAAGAAAACCTCAAAATACCTTGATCATCCTTTTGTGTGCATAATTCTTTACCTACCAAATGATTTATGTCTTGATCCATTATATCTTCCTGACATTTCTTTATTTTCTCCAACAATTCCGGCTGGAAAGTCATACTGTACACTTTAGCTTCCTCAGGCTTGCAAACTCTAATCTCCAATTCCAATTTTTGAAATTCCTTATATATCTCTTCAGGTACTGATAGCACATTCAACCTTTCCTTTCGACTTAACGCGTCTGCTACAACGTTCGCTTTACCGGGATGATAATTAATCGAACAATCATAATCCTTGATCAATTCTAACCATCTCATTTGCCTCATATTAAGTTCCTTTTGGGTGAATATATACTTCAAACTTTTGTGATCTGTATAAATCTCACACTTTTCTCCGTAAAGGTAATGTCTCCAAATCTTTAAAGCAAACACTATGGCTGCTAGCTCCAAATCATGAGTAGGATACTTCTGTTCGTGTGGTTTCAATTGCCTTGACGCATACGCAATCACCTTATCGTGCTGCATTAGAACACATCCTAATCCTTTGTGAGAAGCATCACTATAAATTACGAAATTCCCTTGATCGTCTGGAAGTGACAAAACAGGTGCCGTGATTAATCTTCGCTTCAACTCCTGAAAACTTCCCTCGTACTTATCGTTCCATATAAACTTTTCGTTCTTTCGGGTAAGCTTTGTCAATGATGTTGCAATCCTTGAGAAATTCTAGACGAATCGACGATAATATCCCGTTAATCCCAAGAAACTTCTTACCTCGGTGGGTGTTCTCGGTCTCTCCCAATTTGTAATTGCTTCGATCTTTACCGGGTCCACTTTGATCCCTTCGTTACTGACTATGTGTCCTAAAAACTGAACTTCTTGTAGCCAAAATTCACACTTCGAGAATTTAGCATATAACTTCTTTTTCCTTAAAATCTCTAAAGCTGTCCTCAAATGTTCCGCATGATCCTCTTCCGTTTTCGAATAAATTAAAATATCATCTATAAACACAATAACGAACTTATCCAAATACTCCTTGAAAATTCTGTTCATCAGGTCCATAAACGTTGCCGGGGCATTGGTCAATCCAAAAGACATTACTAGAAATTCATAATTTCCATACCTCGTTCTAAAAGCTGTCTTTGGTATATCTTCTGGCTTGATCTTCAGTTGATAATATCCTGATCTTAAATCAATTTTGGAGAAGTACTTGGCTCCCTTCAATTGGTTAAACAAATCGTCAATTCTAGGCAACGGATACTTGTTCTTGATTGTAAGCTTGTTGAGCTCCCTATAGTCGATACACAGTCTCATGCTTCCATCTTTCTTCTTGACAAATAATACCGGTGCACCCCACGGGGACATACTGGGTCTGATTACTCCTTTCTCCAACAGCTCTTGCAATTGCTTCGCTAACTCTTTCATCTCAACGGGCGCCATTCTATACGGGGCCTTGGATACTGGTTCTGTTCCAAGTGCTAAGTCGATTGCAAATTCAATTTCTCTATCCGGAGGAAGTCCTGGCAATTCGTCAGGAAACACGTCTGGAAATTCATTCACTACTGGAATATCTTCAAGTTTTGCTGGCTCCTGGCTTTTGTCAATCACATATGCTACGAAATTCTCGCATCCTTGCCGTAATAACTTCTTGGCTTGAATCATTGTTAAGAACTTCTTTACTTGCTTCTGGCCCTTGAACGTTACTATCCTTTCGTCTGGCGTTTTCACCATTACCTTCTTATTTCGATAGTCTATCTGGGCATCATGCTTAGATAACCAATCCATCCCTAATATAACGTCAAATTCTCCTAACTTAAATGGTATCAAATCTACAGAAAACTTACTACCAGAGATATCAATTTCACAATTCCCACAAACTTGATTAACAGATATACGTTCTTGATTTGCTAATTCCACCGTCATTATTTCATTTAAATACTCAGCTGGACAATTTAACTTACTAACAAAATCTTGTGAAATAAACGATCGAGTGGCTCCCGAATCTATTAATACTTTAGCACATAAAGAATTCACATTAAGCGTACCTGCCACGACATCCGTATCCTGGATAGCATCCTTCACAGACATGTCAAAAACTCTAGCCCTTGGAGTCTCATTCACTGTTGGGGTAGATCCCATAATCCTCAATGCATTACTGACTGGGGCTGGTGTCTTGCAATCCCTGGCCATATGTCCTGGCTTTCCACATTTGAAGCACGTAAATCCAATGGCTGGAACCTTTATTGCTGGATTCCGGATAGGCTGATCCTTATTTGCTGGCTCTCTTGCTGGCTAATTTCGGCACTCCCTCGAATAGTGCCCTTTCTGGTTGCATTTGAAACATACCACATTTAACTTATTATAAACTCCTCCATGCTTCTTTCCACATACTTGACAATCTGAAAAAGTTAGTCTTAACTGATTCGGCTGATTCGCATTAACTGGACGGTTGCCCTGGCCTCCGTCGCTTGCATTTTGTCTCTTGAAATTAAAATTTCTCTCTGGCTGAAACTTGCCTTTCTTAATATTTGGAAACTTCCCTGGTTGTGACTGACCTTCATTCCCTTCAAATCTCCTTTTCTTACTTTATTTCTCCTTCTGTGACATCTCACTTTCTGTCTCCGTGATCATGGCCTTCTGTACCACTCCTGCATAGGTCTCCAATTCAAAAATAGCTACCTTCCCTCTGATCCATGGCTTCAAGCCTTGCTGGAATCTCTTAGCTTTCTTCCTGTCAGTATCCACATACGACGGCATATACCTTGACAATTCTTCAAACTTACTTTCATAATCTGCCACCGACATATTCCCTTGCTTCAATTCTAAAAACTTCAGCTCCATCTGATCTTGGACAAACTGAGGAAAATACTTTTCTAGAAACAATTCCTTAAACCTTTCTCAAGTAATAGCATATGTACCTTCCAATGTCTTCACCATCTCCCACCAATAGGTGGCCTCGTTCTTCAGATAATAACTTGCAAACTTAACCTTCTGTTCTTCCTTTACTTTTACTAAGGCAAATGCCTTCTCTATTTCCTTTAACCAAACATTTGCTTCAATCGGCTCTAAGGAACCCTTGAATTCTGGTGGGTTTATCGCCTAAAAAGTTTTGAAGGTTACCTGGGGATTGGTCTGCCTTTGTTGTTGTTGTGCCAGGTGAACTGTTTGTTGGGCCAAAATTTGAAGAATCTGGGCTATTGCTGGGTCCATGGGTCCTGGGTTCATATTTGGATTTGTATCATCTTGATTGTTATTGTTGTTGGTTTCTTCATTCTGGGTGTTGGTGCGGGTATTTCTTCTAGGAGGCATTTTTCTGTAAAGAATCAAACAACTTATTTAGCTTTTGAATCAAATCTTTTGCATAAAAGAACAGTTTTGTAAAACAGAAATATCTCTTTTTGAAAACAGTTATAACTAAGTAAATTGCATGCTTCTTTACAGAATATAAACAGTTATGGAAAACAGGGTACATGGTATCGCAGGGTATAGCTGGTGCAATAAATAAGGTAAAGTAAAACAGGTGCAATAAAGTAAATGACAGTGCTGGAAAAGAAAAAGGGTACTGATATATATAGATCAAAAGTTTTTGGTAGTACAAGCGTAAAGACGCTTCAGAAGTAAAAGCAAAAGGGTACAATAACCTACTCACTAGTCAGCATAGCTAGTCTATAAATACAACTCAAAAATCTACTGATACACACCACACACTACTGTACATACTATACAACCATCACAATACTGCTCAGCATCTCCATCTCTGGATCTCTGACTCAACTCCAAGGAAACTCTGGTCCTGCCAGCCTCTCAAAGTCCTCCATCACCTCAGTAGCCCAGCCCATCAGTGCATCAGGGCCTCTGCCAGGTAGGGTAGCTCCATGTAGTCTAGCCTCAAGAACCCTCCGTGTCACATGAATCTCCTCTCGAAGCTCCC
Organism: Apium graveolens; assembly: GCF_009905375.1. NCBI lineage: Eukaryota > Viridiplantae > Streptophyta > Magnoliopsida > Apiales > Apiaceae > Apium > Apium graveolens. The sequence goes on from NW_027419048.1 coordinate 62,578, forward strand.
TCACACCACGATCAACATCAGTAGTCCTAATAATATGCTGTAGCTCTCTGATCTGGGCCAGTAAGGAATCACGCTCCAATAGAAGAGCCTCATACCGGTAGTAAGGAACTGGGGCAATGTAGACTGGAATGGGGCACTCGTAACTGAATGCCCAGTGGAATCTGAATCAGCTGATGGGGGTCCTCTGATAGGTGGCCTCATGCTTGGGGGTGGAATAGCCTGCAGTGGTACGGGCTGCAACACAGGTGGAGGTAGAATAGCCAATGCTGGTGGAATAACAGGACGTGGATCTGATGATGGTGCTCCAACTGACGGCTCTGAGTGATCAGCTGATACGGGGATAAAAGAGTCGGTCATCGCTGCTATCTGAAATCATATCGCAATATAAGAATCTCGAACCATGACGTGAATTATACTAATACCTGTTATACCGAAGCACTCAACCTCTCAACGTTCTATCTTTCTATTCCTTACTTCTAATCCTAACCCTCTACCCATTCCCGTCAACCTAGGCTTGTGTCAGTGACTTATAACCTGTAGCTCTGATACCAAACCTGTGGCGCCCTCCAAACCCGGGTTAGAAGTTTGGGGTCCACTCACACACCTTAATTATAACCTGCATATAACAATAATAAAGATAGTAGTAATATGCAGTGACCCTACTTACCAACTACCAAGGATCGCAATAGGTTAAAGTATGCACACAAGCCAAACACATCTACTTACATTACAAACCGTTCAAATCCCAACCATTCAAACTCAAATTGAGTATTAAACATTATTACAAAATTTTACAAACTTAAATTATTCCAAAAGAAGCCTGCTAGCTTAACTCGATCAACCTGAACCCCTAGCTCTCGCGCTGGACTGGGGATCCTCACTACCAATTTGTTCCTTTTTAACTGAAAGAATATAAACAATGTCGCACAAATGTGCTAACTAGCTCAGCAAGTCACCATGACAAAACTGAGAATAATGATCATCAGGTAAATATGGTTATGATATCAAGTGAACAATGGATTATGATTTAGAATTGGATATTATACATTTATTTTAAAAACCAAGGTTAGGCTGCTGATCAGTCACGCACTAACCCCGAGCAAAGCACACAACATTGCTCTAACTACTGGATCCAAGGCACACATTGGCCTAACTTGACCATTATATGGTCTGACCACGAATCTGGTCTACAATTTTATAAAAACAATCCAATTCTAGCATAATAACAGAATAAGCAATAATAAACAATAAACAGAATCATTAACAACATTGGATGTTTCATAATGAAATGGTTTCAGAGTTCATGAAGATCAATATGGCATTTTCAAAGCTTAGCTGTTGGGTAATGAAAGAATTGGATAACAAAGGAATCGGTGTTTCAAGGTTTTAATGATTTTGCCTTTCAAAGCATAGGATACAATGGTTGGAGTGTGTGGGTAATTCGATTTAGTGTTCGGTATTTAGTTTGTATGTATTTGTGGAGTAGTATCGTATACTTGAGGTTCGTATTCGGGTATGCAATAGTCAATGGCTTAGAAAGAATAGGGTTTACGGCTCAAGAGCAATAACTGGAATCAGGGTTTGGGTTTCAGTGCTTTAAAGCACTTGCAATATCAACAGAACTACTAAGTATTACAATATCTCGAGAAAGTTCAGAACACTTGCCTGGTATTAGCTTACTACACTGCACTCGTTTCCAATCTCAACCGTCTTACTCCTTAACTACCTGTTTCCCTTTCCTACGCCTTGCCTCTTCTGCTCACATATCATAAGCATCTATCAATATTTAACTCATAGGATTCTATTCAACACATACTTCTATCTACCCTTCGTTTCACCCAAATCCGATTAACGGATTGCAAGTTACGCAATTAACCAGTAAACATCGAATATACAGACCGGCAGTCAACCAATAAGTCATAAATAACACATAACACGTCACATAATCAATGATATATCATTTATAAATAAGTCTCGGGTCATAAACAGGCTTTCAGGTATTTAAATTGATTTTTAAAATATTTTTCGGAATTAAAACGGGTCGTTGGATTAATTTCGAGGTAATAAACAGGGTTCGGTTGGCCAATTCTGGCTCCGAAACAATTTTATAATAATTATCGAGCCTTGGAAATAATTTAGAATAATATTTTAAAGCTCGAAACTATTTTTCGGAATTTTTAAATCATTTTTAAATAATTAAATCTAATTAAATAATTAATTAAAATCAATTAATAATTAATTAAATCAATTAATCAATTAATTTTCGAATTAATTGATCAATTAATCAATTAAAAATTGACTGAAATTAATTAACTAATTAATTCAGATTTATTTTTGAATTAAAAATAATTTTCGGAATTAAAATAATAATTTTTGGAATTTTCAGAAATTAAAATCAAATTTTTATAATAAAAGTAAATAGGAAATATGATTTTTGAATATTTTTAAAACAGGAATCCCAAATTTGCAAAGTCTGGAAACTTCAGGGACCTAACTGTTTCTTCCCCAAAAGTCCAGGGACCTGTTTGCAATTTTGCAAACTCCCGTCGTCGACTCGCCGGAGTGTGGCCGGAGAACACGATTCCGGTCACCTCAGGCCACCAAACTGTCCAGAATTAATCTACAGGTTACCAGCAACTTATACATGCAATCAAAACTCATTAATCATCCCTGTCCTGGCCGGAAAATGGCCAAGAACATCGCCGGTTTCCGACGAACTTCGGAAAACTTCAAAACACAACTCCCTTCGATTCACTAATCCTCTGTTAACGAGCTATATACCAATCGATTGCAAATTTCATAAGGAACACAATCCACTATAAATCAACAACTAATAACCCCTAAATCAAAAACCCCCAAATTTCAATTGAGAATATTCATACGGGTTATAAACCCTAATTTTAAAATTCGAAAATCAAACTCAAATTTGAACATGTTATTGAACTCCAAATCAGACGTATAATATATCAAAATCATCAGGAAAACAAGCTCTACAACATGCAATCATCAAATCATACAAACAATCATCCGAACAAAAATTCATATTTTTAATAAAATTAATTCGAAAATAAATAAAAATATAGAAAATAAACCTTGATTTCTGTAGTAAAACGAAGCTCAGAATCTGATAGAACACTTCAAATCCTTTGGAGTGAGTACTCGAGCTTTGAAAACAGAGATCGGTAACGCCTTCGTTTTGCTGTTTGATTCTTAAGACAGTTTATGAAATTAGGGTTTTTCTCTGAAAATTATATAATTATCTGTCTGCAAATGATTTTGATACGAAATAAAATACGGGAAAAGGCTATTTATAATTACGGAAAATTAGTATCCCGTTGGATCATTCCGGATATAAAATGGTACGTTTATTTATAAAAATTGATCCAATCGGTATTGGTTTTCAGGATAATTATCCAGATCAGTACAATTTGTACTGCGGTCTTGGTCTCAGCGCCTGGTTACACGTATTACGAGATGATAATTGTGATAGTTTAATAAAAAGCTCTCGTTTATCGAAAATACGGGTTTTATTGATTTACCGAAACGAATATTGTATCGAAAATGTTGCGCCGGGACCCGCGCAGAACAAACCGTACGCCGGATCGAAAAAGTCGAAACATGGAATATGCTCGGAATATTACAATTAGGTTAGGAAGGAGTTCTCGGAAGAGTTTCGGGTTCCAAAAACGTAACAACGGATGACGTCGGTTGGTTCCCGTTTTAATAAAATAGATTTTAAATACCCGGAAAAAGATTTTATAAATTTCATATGATTCTTATAAATTCATAAATCAACATAAAAATAATTAGGAGGATATGACAATTATCTATATTTTATTTTGGACATATAAAAATTAAAATACTCAATTAATATTATTTTTGAATATCCAAATACAGATAACACTTAACAATTAATTCACAGAATAGATACTGAACACATATAATAATTATTTAATAGCAAAATAATTACACGATATATCCCGGATATTACAAGAATGGGTAAGAAGAATTTTTGAGAAAGGAGTAAAAATGAGAGTGAAATCGGTTTTTGCTTGAAATGCTAGGTCATTTGAGATCTCGAAAATTGTAAGTATGTATATGTATCCAGAAGTCTGTGTATTTATAGTAAAAGCAAATGACTTGTCGAGAACTCAAAAATAGACGTTTCGAATTTGTCTATCGAGAAGTCATTTTAGGAAATGAAAGACATATCGAGAAGTCATTTTAAATTGCTCTTATAGAGAACTAAAAATTGACTTATCGAGATGTCAAATAAATACCCAGTTTGTCCAAAAATGGACTGAATTAATTCCAACTTTTATTTGAATAAATTCAAAATAAAATTAGAATAAATTTTGCCAAAAGTATTTTACCAAAATAATTTATTAAATTAAGTTATTTCAGTTCTGAGTTATTAATAAGTCAAAAATTGTACTTGTAGAGAACTCTGTGAATTAACACAACTAGAAAACTCTAAAAGGACTTATCGATAAGTCATATTTAAGCCTATCGAAAAGTCACTCGAGAAGTCTGTAAATTGACTTATCGAGAACTCACTCGAGAAGTCTTAAAATGACTTGTCGAGAAGTCAATTAGACTTATCGAGAACTCAGTTCTCTATATACTTTTGATCATTGTAATTCTGCCTTGTGTTAATTTTACATATTAAGGATGTAAATTATCAACTGAGCAGTTTACTTAAAATTTGAAAAATTCCAAGTTGAATTTTGAATTTTGGAAAATAAATATGCAGAGATTTATGAAATAATTATAATTCATATTTCAATTAATTTCCAATTTAAATCAAATAAAGATTGATTTATTAGAAATTAATCTGCTGTAAAACATTAGCTGAGTTCTTGCCTTAGGATGAAGAATTAAGCATTCCAATTTCACCTACAAGTCTAGTGAAAGTTGCTTCATCCAAAGGTTTAGTAAAAATGTCAGCTAATTGTTTTTCTGTTGGAACAAAAATGAGCTCAATGGTACCATTTGTAGCATGTTCTCTAATAAAATGGTACCTTACATCAATGTGCTTTGTTCTATAATGATTAACTGGATTAGCTACTATAGATATAGCACTAGTATTGTCACACATGATAGGAATTTTGTGTAACACTAGGCCATAATCCATTAGTTGATTTCTAATCCAAAGCACTTGAGCACAACAACTTCCTGCAAGTATGTATTCAACCTCAGTTGTAGAAGTTGATACAGATTGTTGTTTCTTGCTATACCAGGATACAAGTCTTTGTCCAAGAAATTGATAGCTTCCCCTAGTACTCTTCCTGTCAACCCTGCATCCAGCAAAATCAGCATATATGTAACCAACAGCTTCAAAACCAGTTCCCTTAGGATACCATAATCCCAAGTTTAGAGTTCCCTTCAAATATCTGAAAATCCTCTTTACAACCATCAAATATGATTCTTTTAGATTGGCTTGAAATCTTGCAAATAGACATGTAGCAAACATGATGTCTGGTCTGCTTGCAGTTAAGTAAAGCAATGATCCAAACATCCCTCTATAGCTTGAGATATCTACACTCTTGCCCTTTCTATCTTCATCCAACTTTATTGCAGTAGACATAGGTGTAGATGCAGGTGAACAATCAAACATACCAAACTTTTTCAATAAATCCTTGACATACTTAGTTTGGCTGATAAAGATACCATCACTTCTTTGACTGACTTGAAGTCCAAGAAAGTAACTCAGTTCCCCCATCATACTCATTTCATATTCACTTTGCATAAGCTTGGAGAATCTTTGGCAAAGTTTCTCATTTGTAGAACCAAAAATGATATCATCCATATAGATCTAAACTAAGATCATATCCTCACCATATTTCTTGTAGAAGAGAGTCTTGTCTATAGTACCTCTAGTAAAACCATGCTTCAATATGAATTCTGACAGTGTATCATACCAAGCTCTAGATGCCTGTTATAGTCCATATAGAGCCTTGAGTAACTTATACACAAAATTTAAAAATTTTGGATCTTCAAAGCCAGGTGGCTGTTGCACATAAACTTCTTCTTCTAGCTCACCATTCAGGAAGGCACTCTTGACATCCATTTGATACACTTTAAAATTTAAATGTGCAGCAAATGCTAGAAAAATCCTTATTGCTTCAAGTCTTGTAACTGGAGCAAAAGTTTCATCATAATCAATTCCTTCTTCTTGTGAGTAGCCTTTTGCAACCAACCTTGCTTTGTTTCTGGTAACTATGCCATTTTCATCCATCTTGTTTCTGAACACCCATTTTATTCTAATAATGCTTCTATTCTTTGGTGCAGGAACCAATTCCCAAACTTTGTTTCTTTCAAACTGATTCAGCTCTTCCTGCATGGCAGATATCCAATCAGGATCCAATAGAGCTTTATCAATTTTCTTAGGCTCTACTTGAGACATAAAATATGCATGTAGGCACTCATTAGCAGTTGCACTTCTAGTCCTCACACCAACAGTAGGATCGCCAATTATTGCTTCTCTAGTATGATTCTATCCCACTTTCTTATATGAGTTTGTTGACTTGTGCCTTCATCACTTTCTTCATTGTTGGTATGACTGCTAGATCCTTCTTCTCTTTCTCCCCCTGAGTTTGTGCTATCAAATTCAAGTGTTTGAGTTGAGCTTCCATTTTCATGATTTTCTTGTTCAGTAGACTCTTCATTTGTCATCTGTTGTGCATCAACTTCATCTTCCCCATCAGAATCACTATCAATATTGAGGTTTTCAAATGCAAGGGCTTTAGCTTCATTATCATCAAGGCATTCCAAGCCTGGACACTTATCATCATCAAAAGTCACATTTGTGCTCTCCATAATCTTCTTTTGGTCAATCGCATAAACTTTGTAGGCTGTTCTTTCCAGTGAATATCCCAGAAAAATTGCTTCAAAGACTTTTGAGTCAAATTTTCTCACATATTCAGAGTTGTCTTTCAAAATGTAACACTTGATTCCAAACACATGAAGTTGATTTACAGTAGGCTTTCTTTTAGACATGATTGAGTAAGGTGATTTGCCATGTGCCTTGTTAATAAGATATATGTTCTGAGTGTAACATGCAGTGTTAACAGCCTCTTCCCAGAAACTTGTTGGCAACTTGGCATCTTGCAACATTGTTCTAGCAGTTTCAACTAATGTTCTGTTCTTTCTTTCAACTACTCCATTTTGTTGAGGTATTCTAGCAGCTGAGAATTCTTGAACAATGCCTGTACTTTTGCAGAATTCACTCAATGTTGCATTTCTGAATTCTGTTCCATTATCACTTCTAAATCTTTTTACACAATTGTGATCTTCAGCCTGTTTTTTATCTTCTTGATGTGCTCAATTATGATGTGTGGAGTTTCATCTTTAGAGTGCATGAACTCTACCCAAGTGTATCTTGAGAAATCATCCACCATCACAAGTGCATATTTGTTTCTTGAAATTGATAAGACATTTACTGGCCCAAACAAGTCCATGTGAATAAGTTGCAATAGTGCACTTATAGAATTCACAGTTTTTGACTTGTGACTTAATCTTTTCATTTTTCCTTTCTGACAAGCTTCACAAACTTCAACTTGAGCAAACTCCAGTTTAGGTAGATCTCTTACTAACTCCTTTTTGACCAAGGTGTTAATTGTCTTGAAATTTAAGTGAGACAATTTCTTATGTCATAGCTTGCTTTGTTTTTCTGATGCCTTGGTGTAGAAGCAACAAATTCCATCCTTATTTGTTGAGTCTAAGTCTGCAACAAACAAGCTTCCTTTCCCTGCTCCTTTCAGAGCAACTTCACCAGTTTTCTTGCTGATAAAAGAGCATTCTTCTTTGTTGAATAAAACTTCAAAGCCTTTGTCTGTAAATTGGTTAACACTGAGAAGATTCACTTCAAGACCAGCTACTAGTGCTACATCATCAATGACAACATTTTCAGAAATAATTTTTCCATATCCCATTGTAAATCCTTTGCTTTTGTCTCCAAAGGTCACCAAGGGGCCAGCTTTCTCCTCAAACTGTGATAGCAGGGCTTTATCACCTGTCATATGCCTGGAACATCCACTGTCTATGATCCAGATAACTTTCTTCAGTTTGCCCTGCACACAATGAGTTTTAAGTGTGTTTAGCAACCCAAGCATTGTTGGGTACTTTCTTCTTGTTAACTAATTTAGCAGAAGTAGGATGAGTAGTTTCAGATAAAATAGAGTTCATTGACTGTTGAGAATTTTCCCTTTCTGTTGTAGACCCAATTTTTGTTTCTTTGAGGTCTACTCTCAGTTTGTGACAGCTTTTCATCAGTTGCAAGGAATGCAGTCGAACTTGTCACAGAAGGAGTAGGGATCGTTTGCATTTGCTTCATTGTATTTGCAGGCTCCTTCAGTTGGCTTGTTAACTGCCTTTTTACAAAGGTGAGTTAGGTGATTCACAGAGCCACATTTTTCACATTTCTTTCTTGGAGCATCTGTAACATAAGCAAAATCGTTGCTTTTGTTTATCCCTATTTTCCCATTTCTATTTTTCTTTTTCTTTCTTGCATCTTCAGTTTTGGTTTCTTTAACAGGTGTCTTGGGACTTTGTTTGTCCATGAGCTTCTCTTCAGTATTGGAAGACTGAGTTGATTTTGCAGTTTTCTGCTCTTTATCCTCATTAACAATTTCTTGCTTGATAATCAATTCTTCTTAACTGAAGTTGACTTCACATGCCTTGAACATAGGTGATGCAACCTTTTTCAGCTTAGATGGAACATTTTCATTAACTGTTGCTTTTCATTTATCACCTGTCTCTTTCTTCTTGCTGTTCAAGGCATCATAGTCAAGACCAATAACAATATTTGCACATGGTTTATTTTTCTCATGATACTGTCCAAATTAACTCAGATGCATTCTTGAAAGACTTCAACTTCACCTCATTCTTTTCCAGCTTCTCCCTTAGCACTGCTTCAATTTCATTTGCACACTTGAGCTTGTTCTTGAGATAAGCATTCTCTTGTTTTACAGCTTCAAGCTCCACCAACAATAATTCAGTTTCTTGCTTCTCACTTTCAAGCTTCTCATTTACCTTTATCAGTTTGCTCACTTCTTCATTAGCAGCAACCATACTTGTATGTATGTGAAATATTTATGTGCTCATCTTCTCTATAGTTTCCTAATATTGACTCACATTTAAATCAATGGTGGTAAGAGTTGGTACCTGTGATTTAGATGAGCATGATTCCCCTTGCTCCAAGGCCATGAGTGCATAATTTCCAAATTCTTCATCTTTATCATTTTCAGAGTCATCCCAACTTTTTCCCTCTGCAATATAAGCTTTGCTTTGTTGTTTCTTCAGAAGAGCTTCATACTTTGCTTCTAGTTCAAGATAAGCTTTGTCTTTCTTTGCTTTCTTGGGTTTCCTGCATTCTATAGCAAAATGGCACAGTTCATCACAGTTGAAGCACCTTATCTTAGATCTGTCAACATATCCAGTTTTGTAACCATTCTTGCTGTCAGAAGTGTACTTCCCTTTTCCTTTCCAGCTACTGTCTTTGTTGAAAGATTGTCCTTTACCCTTGAAGTATATCGGCTTCTTTACTCTAATGTTAGAGAATTTTCTAGCCAGATAGGCCATTGACTGATCTAGCTCATCCGGTTCATCAAGAGTGTAGAACTCATCTTCTTCCAATTCCAGAATGACTTGTTCCTGTAAATTATTTGTTCTTTGCTCACTTGTTGAGGCAACTGGAGTTTGAGATCTTGGCTCATCATTTGATGTTTGGCTTTCATTGACAATTAAAGCACTTGAGCCATCTACAACATGTCCTTGACCAGATCTCAATGATTTCCTTTGAACCATTTCTAGTTCATATGTTTTGAGAATTCCATATAGAACTTCCAGTGTTATTCCGCTCAAGTCTCTCCTTTCCCTGATTGCTGAGATTTTCTGTTCAAAATGATCAGGGAGAGTAAGCAAGAACTTCAAGTTCACCTCTTCAGCTTCATAGTATTTGTCATGGAGCTGCAAGTAATTTATCAGCTTGTTGAACCTTTCAAACACATATGTTATACTTTCCTTTGGCTTGGCCATGAAACCCTCATACTATGAAATCAATATCCTTTTTTGATTTGATCTAACTTCCTCAAATCCCTCACAAAGTATCTCGATCTTTTCCCAGATCTGTTTGGCAATGTCACAGTTGACAATGTTGTTGTACATTACATTGTCAAGTGACTCTATCAATATCAGCTGCAAGCCACTATCCAGGGAAACTTTTTATTTTTCAGGCTCAATGTACTCAGAAGGGTCTTTTGGAGCATAATGAGCTGTAATGACCATATCACCATCAATTGATTCTTCAACTCTAACCATATGAATGAAAGGTCCATTTTTGAGAATTTGAATTTAGAGTGGATTGGCCATCTTGATAAACAGCAACATTTTCTTTTTCCAAAGAGTGTAGTTAGCTTTGTCAAATATAGGAATTTTGATGCTACTGATTTTCTGTGTATTCATTCTTCCAAGATCTTGAATCTGACTACTTTCAGATTTTGCTCTGATACAACTTGTTAGGAAATGAATAACACACAGGGGGGGGGGGTGAATGTGTTTTACTATTTTTAAGCTTTTCTTGAATATTTTATGGTTGAACAAAGTAGATTAAATCTTGTAGTAAAAGTGTGTTCATGCAGAAATTAAATTTGCAAAAATAAAGAACACAGATCTTCAAAACTCACTTAATTTTATAGTAAAATTATGAATGTTTTGCTACAAAATTTCTAGGCTCTTTGTTGATAAAGAGCTTAGCTTCTTCTTGAGAGTGTTATAAGATTTTTTATCTGAGTTGTTACAACTACTAAAGGACCAGTGTTAACTTTATAATTTAGTTAACTGCTGGTTTACACAGTGTACAATAAGACATGCTATTAGCTTTAGTAAACAGTCACTTGTCATTTCCATTTATAGAAAAGTATATCTTCTATTTCTGGCTTAACATATCTTAGCATCCTGTGTTTACTTTGATCTTCCTTTGTTAGTTAATCTTCACCATTGATCTTGCACATCCTTCAAGCTGCTTTTTGTAGATTTGTCAATCCAGCTGTTTGGATTGTTTGTTGATTGTTAATTTTGGATATTGAACTGATCTGCAATTTTGTACTTTAAGATTTTACCTCGAGATCTCCATTTAGTCTATAGAGAACTTGACATCTCGATAAGTATATTGGTTTATCGAGATCTCTAGTACTCTATAGTAATTTTGACTTGTAGAGGTCTCTGAGTTCTCTAAAAGAGAATTTGGCCTGTAGAGATCTCTAGTCTTCATATCTTCACTTTGTCTTATCGATATCTCTGAGTTCTCTAGTGGCTTATTGACTTATCGATAACTCAGAGTTCTCTAGTCAAATTTGACTTGTCGATAACTCAGAGTTCTCTAGTGAATTTTGGCTTATCGATATCTCAGAGTTCTCTAGTGGAATTTGACTTATCGATAACTCTGAGTTCTCTAGTGAAGAAATGACTTCTCGATATCTCCAATCTTTATGTCCTCAATTTGGCTTGTCGATATCTCTGAGTTCTCTATAAGCTTTCCTGAGTTCTCTATAAGTCATTCTGGAGTTCTCGAATGACTTCTCTATAACACTAAATCTGTGACTTGTAGAGATCTTGACTTAGAATATTTTTCCTAAAACAGATTTATTCAACTTCAAGCTTCTTCATAATTCTTCTGAGGCACGATCTTCTTGATCTTCTTCCAGATAGAATTCTTAGGCTTGACACTGTTTATAGAAAAAGACTCAAGTCTGCCCCTTTGACATTTTTACAGACTTTAAGTGTTACAAGTACAAAATACAAATTAAGATAACAATACAACTTACTTTGGGTTGAAAAAATGTCTTAGTCTTGTTAAAGTACAGGCATGTCTTGCACAATATCCTCTTTGATTCTGCTTTAACCTCAATCTTATCTAATCTGTCATTCAATTTCTTGATAGACAAATGACCAACATTAACTCTCTTTTCTTTTCTCACTTGACTTGATTCTCCTGGAACAAAGTTATTAGAAACTGATCCATATTTATCATTCAACTTAGCTAACTTAGCTTTGCTAACTGGCTTACTAACATTCGACGTATATGGCTCATTGTCTTTCGACGGATAATCCTTTTGATTATTCGACGGATAATTTGATCATCCGTCGAATCCACATATGTTGAAAGTCCTTCAACCAGATTGGAATCAAGCTTCTCTTTGCTCTTTTTCCAGGCTACATTACAAAAGGATTCTATACCTTGAACTTTAGTAATTTGAGCATGGACATCTTTAGATGATTTCCATGCCTTAATTACTTCATGTTCTCGTTCAAACTGCTTCCATAAAATCTCTTCTTTCTTTAAAGATTCAGTTAATTCATCCTTAGCAGTTTTACATTCAATTCTCAATTTTTCAAACTCAATAAATTGAGACTCTATCACATTATTCCTCTCACTTAAAAACAAATTGTTTTCTTTAATTTTAGCATTTTCCTTAGTGAGGGACTTAAGAGTTACACGCAAATGATATAGCTCAGTAGACATATCATTGATGGCATCATTGCACTCAGATTTAGTTAAATGTGCTAGGTTAGTGGTGATTACCTGATTGCTTGATGAACTAACTTCTGATTCATCTGACTTGGCCATTAGGGCTAGATTGACATAGCTTGGTTCTTCATCTTCATCCAATCCATCTACAGCCCAGTCATTCTCCTGTGTGATGAAAGCCCTTTCCTTTTGTTTAAGCAGCTCAAAATATTTTTGCTTGTAATCAACAGGCTCAAACTTCTATTTACCAGAATCAGGCTTTCTACAGTCACTGGCAAAATGACCTACCAAGCCACATTTGAAATACTTGAATTTAGATTTATCAACCATGTTTCTGTTTGGCTTAGCTGCTCCAAAATTCTTCTTGAATTTGAGCTTGGCAAATCTCCTGGATAAGAATGCTAGATGCTCATCTATATCATCCATGTCATCTTGGCTCAACTGTTCTTCATTTTCAGCTACCAGCCCTTTACCCTTGCTCTCACAAACCTTTGAATTTGATGCAGATTCCACAGCTTCAACCTTCATCTCATTTTCCTTCTCTAGCTCAGCAATTAGTGCAATGGAACCTCCTTTCTTCCTTCCTTTCTCCATCCTCTCATCTTGCTCTATTTCAAGCTCATGGGTATTTAGAATTCCATATAGTCTTTCCAAGGTGAATTCCTTGTAATCTTGAGAGTTTCTTAAAGAGACTGTCATGGGCTTCCATTCCTTTGGCATAGATCTAAGGAATTTAAGGTTTGAGTCTTTTGTTTGATAGACCCTTCCATGCAACTTCAGAGCATTCAGTAGCTTTTGAAATCTACTAAATATATCAGTGAGTGATTCACTTTCTTCACAGTGAAAATGCTCATATTGCTGAATCAAGAGTTTTATCTTGTTCTCTCTGACTTGCTCAGTACCATCACAAATAATTTGAATTATGTCCCAAACCTCTTTAGCTGTTTTATAGTTTATGATGTTATCAAACATATCACCATCAACACCATTAAACAATATATTCATGGCCTTTTTATCTTTCCTGAATTGTTCAATGTCTGGATCAGACCATTCATGTCTAGGCTTTGGAACTGATGGTTCATTCCCTGTAGCAGCTCTCATAGGGACATGAGGACCTCTTTCAATGCAGTCCACATAAGCTTCATCTTGAGAGAGAAGATGTAGGTGCATCTTCACCTTCTAGTGGTGATAGTTGTCTTTGTCCAGAAACGGAATTTTCACTCCAACATCCTTTTTGTTCATCTTGTTAATTGTTGTGATCTTTACACTCTTTGTACTTCAAGAGCTTGCTCTGATACCAATTGTTATTCCCAAACAATGCAACAAGAATTACAGAAGGGGGAGTTGAATGTAATTCTGGCTCCTTTTTGAATATTAAGATTGTTTTTAATATATATAACAGTGTTTGATTTTGCAAGAAGTGCGGAATGAAACTTGAATTGAAATCAAAACATAAAGTAATAAAACACAAAGCTTTAAAACTTTCTGGTGGATTTGAACTTATCCACCAGAGATATATATTAGTATGAGAACTCTGTGATGCTTGAATAACACACAGTTGCTTACAAGTGAACTTACAAAATTACAGAGAAATTCTTAACAAATATAGCTTTATCTATCTCCCTGAAAAATAATGCTTACTTAGTTCAGTTGTTCTACTTGTTACAGTTGGTTTATATATATCACCAAGTTACATGATAGTAAGACAAGACAATAAGACAAGCTAAATCTAGTCTAACTTCATGCTCTTACATTACTCTATCCAGCATCTTTGAATATCTTCATAATTGCATGGAAATGGTAATGCTTCTTTGTTCTCTAAATCCTTCAATTAGGCTGCCACATTCCATTTACAAACACCCAACGCATGTGACTGTGTTGTCACTGTCAACTGCTATTTTTGAATATGATCATCCGTCGGGACTTTGTTGGTCATCCGTCGGGAGCCTTGTTGATTATCCGTCGGTAGTCTTTGTAGATCATCCGTTAGTAGCCTTTCTGTCACTTGACTCCATTTCACTTATACAGAATTACAAGACATCTTATATTTACAATTAGTCAACCTATTCTGCATATTAATCTAGTAGTCAACATGACTTAAAGAATCCTATAGTATCTACTAGTACATTTTTGTTTGCAGAAATGTGCTACAAGTCTTATTACTACATAAGCTACACTCTCGATGGATGTTCAGTTGTCATCCATTGGGACTATAAAGTTCATCCGTCGGGACTATTATAAAACATCTGTCGAGAGCTACAAAAACATTAAGTTAAATCTACCAAGGTGTTTTGTCCAACTTATCATCAAGTTCACAACATATTCCTAACAGTTCCTGTACTTAAATATTGAACTGTATTTCCAGGATATTGCTTCTGAAATCCAATACACTGATCAGGGTGACTCCTACTACAAGGTAGTGATCACTTTGACTTAGTTTCCGCAGATCGCTTTAACCCTTAAATTGTCCCGTCTTCAAGTATTCTCTCTTGAGTCTTCGTCTGTACCATATAACCTTCATCTTCAGATACGAAACCTCACTTAACAATTCTTTTAATGATAATACTCAGATTTCTTTCACAAATCACTGATGCCTAGTGCAACTGGTCTGGTTCACAAACGACTAGCTTCGATTCAGGTCTTCGTATTATATCCTTAATTATATTGTTAAGCTTGCAACAACTTTATCGCTTCGAACACTGACTGTCAATAAACAAATGTACTTTCACTGGAATCCCTCTAGTACTTAGATAATATCTTTATTGCTACTACAATCTTGAATACTTCATTCACTGTTCTTCACTGACGCTTGAACATATAAATGAACTCCTTTCAGTGAGTATAACTTTAAGACTGCAGCTGTCTTCTTTAACCTCTGTCTATACCATGTCTTCAATTCTTCAGATTCTTATGCTTCATACACTGTCTATCTTCAATCAATGCCAATACACTAAAATCTTCTGGTAGCACTTATACACTGAATTTTCAACATTTCTGAAACCCTGAAAGTTTTTAACCCTTATTCTTCACTAAGGCATGAACATATTAATGAACTTCTTTTAGTGACCTATAAACAGACTTCAAGCCTTCTTATAATCTTTTGATTCTTTGTATTTGCCTTGTCTTCATTTCTTCTGATTTCTTGTGTAGTCGTAGTATTATTAACCTGTCATGTTCTAGTGTCGATCTCATGTTGAGTTATCACGTAACTGTTCATACAGCTGCGCAGACTCACCAACATATATTTTTATAGTAATATTTCTAATCCTTTCAAGTGTAATAGATACATTAAAAGACGTGAAATTGGTATCTAATTTGATCTTTATCGGCATTTTGATTTTTACTAACTTTTAAAGCAACTGACACGGCTGTTGAAGGGATCAAAACTACAGGCTCAACTATATAATGTCCAGGAAGACCTAAAAAGGCAAATGAGAAGTTGGCTAAGATTGAGAAAGCGAGACAGAAAGCTCTAGAGTAGTTGATCATTATGATAAGAAGTTGGCAACAACAAAGGCTACTCTATGTAAAGTAAACATTGAGCCGGAGACCACAAAATTGCTCAATCTTGTGTGAATGGAAAAGTAAAAGAATATGAAGTGTAGGCTAGCAATCAGAGAAATATCACGATGGAGCTTAAATCAGAGGTCGACGCGTAAGTCTACAATTGTCTTTAGTATTATGCTCTGCAATTTTATTTTCTTATAATGTTATCAAATTTGTGTTTCATAGTTTTATATTTATTTTTAAAATGCACCTTTTAATTATTGCTGAAAAGAAAATTGTGAAACTGATTGTGTAATAACTTGGTGTGATTATAAAACTGATTTTCGAAACGATTTAAATTGATTGCCCATTTCGTTCTCGATTTTTTATTCTTATCAATTTTATATCAATTTCATAAACTAGAAATTTACGTAGTGATCTTGAGCCTAAACGATAAGTATTCTACTAATGTTGCAGAACTATCTTAATCCACGGGTTATGTACTATTCAAATTATTGGATAAGATATAATTTATAATATTCGTGTTATGATTTTTTTGTAACTTCATTCATTTATATTTAGATGTTTTAACTTAATTTATCTAATTTTCTTGAAACGAAACAGCTATTTTAGCATCATTACTAACATTTTCATGATATAAGACTATTTTTAACTTAACATTTATATTTTATCTTTGTATACTATTTTTTTCAAAGTTTGGTAAATGACTAAAAGTGATATATGTTATGAGTTCTGATTATTGTTCCACTGTAGTATCGTGACATTCTTGCCGTAAAGGATTAGAGGCTTATACAGTGATCATTTATTTCTTCAAAAACGTATGGCCTCTGGTATGCCAGTATCTATGCTCTACTAAACGGTTTTATAGTTGAGGTTCCATTATCTCTAAGCCTACCTAATGTGCAATCAGCCAGAGCTCTTTTAGAAAAACTACAGCCTTCAAGATTTGCCCACATGACATATATTAAAGTTTCGGTTTCTATTCAATTTCTTTTTATCGTAGGTAACCCGCAGCCGCTACCCTTCGGGTGCGCACTGGCTAAACCCTACGGGTTCATGCAATAGCCTGCAAACCACGTGAACCAAGGTAAACCGCATTTAAGCGACAGGCTCTGGCTCAAGAGGCATAATCATAAATTCTCCTCCTGTAGGATTCGAACCTGTGACCAAGAGGATAGTTATCCACTCTTTAACCAACTGAGCCAACCCTTGCGGGCCTATTCAAATTTTAGGTGATTCTAGATATTATTATCATATTAAAATTATATATAGTTGCTAATTACTGATAAAATTATGTATGTAAAGCATAAACAAAGGTGCAGGTTAAATTTCACATATATTCTCCTCTAAAGACCAAATAGCAACCAATTAAAATTCTCACCTTCTTTAACCCAAGGCTCAGATGGATTTATTATTGGGGGGAGTTTCATTACATTGCTTCTGTTGGTAGTTGTTTGCCCTGTACAGGTTTGACTTCTCTCTGCCTCGAAATACCAATTTTAACCGGTCCACTAATTATACTTATATTCTTCTCTAGACCAAGTAGCAACCAATTAAAGTTCTCATGAAACAAATATTTCATAAATAGCAACTGATTTTACATTGGGTACATATTTCATAATATTTCATTATCTTAAAATTTTAATTTTACATGGAGTACATATTTCATAATAGTAAGTATCAGCAGTCAGTTTTATGCCTCAGGACAGATATAAACTTAATATTTCATAGTTTATAGTGAAATTCTTCTTATACCATGCCAACCTTTCAAAAAGACTTGGTTATGTGGAATTCAAGACAAAAGCTGACACTGAAAAAGCCCGGGCATACATGAATGGGGTATGTTCGGGCTTTGGATAAGATTTATAATGGCAAGAAATGCATCAGCAGTGTAAAGTATTTTCTAAATTATTGTTTTTTATTGGTTTACCACATGCTCAAAGTAACGGTAATTATGTTCAAGTTATGTTAACTATACATGCACGCGGACAACGCATCCAAAGGCTCTTGCGGAATACAAAAAAAGATGTTAATGCTAAGAAACCATAAGTTGGGGATTATAATTTAGGCAGTTCATCTAAAGTGGGGATCTTAGGCCCCTGGAGTTTTCGGTGATGGACTTGTGGTGCTGTTGTATATATATTTTACCTCCCCAATGAGAATATATGCAAGTCTAAGACTATAAGTACTTTAGTATTCATTTATGTATATTTCCAACTAAAAAATTGTATGTTGATAAATGTTAGGGCGAAAACACGCGTTAATAACACACGCAAGTATACGCGTTCGCAAGTAATATAGAATACTTTCTAGTTCGTTCCCACAGAGACTCAGACTAATTATGTTCAATTACACTCACGCACCAATGTATAATTACTTCTCAATGTTAAGACAATAACACTCAGATTTGATTAATTAATTATTACTACAATTAACTATGAGAATTAAACACTTAATTAACACTTAAGTTATCAATATTAAAACACTCATGAGATCACAACTTCATTATTACTTCCTTCAATAGCTATTGTTATTACCCTTAGCATGCAACAGCAATGATATTAATCAAATAACACGAGACTGATAAAAGCCAACTTTCATTGTACTAATACCATTCTACCAAGCATCCACAATTAAGATAGAAGTTGAATATGCATCAATTATGTTGAGTCCCTATATGTCTACAGAAATTGACAACATAACGATTTAAGCACAAGTTATTCCTTTTGATTACACAGGGCGAATAAATCGGTTAGAGTTACCCACTAATCATGTATACTCTTACATGAACCTATGCTATCATGGCAAGTTCTAAATCTCAAGATCCACCGTCGCTTCACAAGAGATTAACACCCTATCTTATATGTTCGCGACGCACATAAGACGAATACGCACAACCAATACTAGATATCATACAACCATCACACACTAAGGTATTAAACAATCAACTAAATAATTCCATAATAAATCCGTTACGACCCCATGATCACGATTAGCCCATGATAACACTCATCGTCATCATGGGTTCATATGAAAACATGATAATAACACACGAGAATAATAACTAAAACTACTTTTATTAAACCAGAGTACGTCACAAGAGTAAATAGGTTAAAAGTAAATAAAACTAGCATCCAACGTTACAACATAATAAAGAATCACAAGAAAATATGCTTTCTCTTCGTTGCAGTGTGCTAAAACGGTCTTCTTCCTTATCTCCTCGCTCTTCGATTAATATGATGATCTAACTTATGTGAAACGTCTCTGAAAACTACTTATATACGAGTCCCATAAAACCCAGCTAACTCAGAAATTGAAAGTCCAAACAGAAATAGGAGTCTAAAATAACTAATCTGAAAATACGACCCTGCGCGACCGCTCAGCATTCCTGAGCGGGCGCTTAGCTTCTTGAGCGATCGCTCAGCAGAGCTGAGCGGGCGCTCAGACCCCTTCTGGAAAATACTCTGTTTTTCTTCCTTTTCCTCGCTATAATCTACTCCTATCTTTCCACTTGCAATGCTAAACACATGCCAAGGCTTATTATTGATGAAATCTCTCCCGAAATGCAACTCATACCCTGAAATGCAAAAACACTAGAAAAACACATAAAATACACAAAATACTTGATTTCAAGACACCAATTCAAGCTATTATAAGACGTTCTAAGCGGTATAAAATGCCACTTATCACACCCCCAAACTTAAATCGATGCTTGTCTTCAAGCGTTACAGACTCAAAAACCAAAACAGAACATGCATGAATGCAATCTATATAAAATGCAGCGATCCCCCTTACTACAACCAAACCAACCAACTTACGACATCTCAACAAATGCAATTAGGCGAATAAAGATAAATCAAATCATGCAACTAACATACAGCCAGAAACGTGGTGTGTGCAAATGCTTAACAGATATGCTTCGAAACTAGATCAATTATCATAACTCAATTATCCTCAAGACAATCGCATGATTATACGAAGAATAAAATTCTAGGCATAAAATGACTTATAACACTTCAAGATTTCTGGAGTTTATTATGGAATCATGCTTTTTTATTTATAACAACAACTGCTTATTTGACCGTGCAATGAGTGAGGTCCACAAAAGACTTATATAATGGCATCCATGTAGCGAGCGTTAGGTTAGCGGATCCCAGACTATAAAAGCCTTAGGTCACTAGGCACAAAGTCCCCTAAGAACTTAATAACTCGAATACCAAAGAGCCCACTCGTGATCAATTATGCATTACTCTTATTTTTCTTCTTTTTTTTCTATTCTTTTCTCTTTTTTTAATTTATTTTTTCCCTTTTTTTTTCAAAATTTCTTAGCAAGTGCGTTTCGCTCCATCTTGCTCAACCCTAGACTACTCGCATAAAAATACGAGTCGGCTACTAGCCATTTGATGCCTAGCCAAAATTAGCAATGAATTCCATTTTTCACTTCATTTTTTCCTTTTCATGCCTTTTATCACTAAGAACCTATTATCGAATTCTAAGCATAATCAATAGATTAACCTTGAAAACTATCAAATCATAACAACAATCTAGTCCCTAAGCATTCTCTAAGATTTAGTGAAATTACAAATGTTTCTAGCATGCATATCAACTCACACAACTCAACATCACTTCAACGCTATCACTACACTCGAATCAACATCAAAAATTAATTGGTTAAATCAGCGCAAAAGGGATCATGATATATGCATGAGCTACATGACATGATAAATAAAGCTATAAATAAATAAAATAAAATAAAACTACATGACAACAAAAATATGCAATTATATGAACTAACTATCATGAATATGCAGCTATATGACACACACACAAAATATTCCTTAACTACCACCCCCAAACTTAAAATCTTCACTGCCCCCAGTGAAGGTAGTAGAAAGGAACACAGGGTATACCTACTCGGAGAGATCATCATCATCATCATCATCATCATCACCCTCAGAGGGTGGTGTATCAGGAGGCGGATATGCAGAGTCCTCACCAAAAACTGGCCACTGGATGTCAGCTCCAAGGCCTCAAAAAACAGTCCCAAGTGCAAGGGTGAGCTCCTGTGCAAACCTGCTCTGTGTCTCGTACATAGCATCCATCCTCCTCGACAACCTCCTATACTGGGTATCATCCATCCCAGCACCCTCCTGAGCTCTTGAAGAACCATCCTCATCTCACCCTGGCCTCGCCATGGTAGCACCTCGTGCTGAACGCCCTCCTGGAAGACGATAACCCAGCCCATGCTCCTCGGGCTCACCACCGGTCCACTCCTGTATCGCATGCAGAGTCCCGGAGTCAATAGGAGCGGCCGACAACTGCAACTGCTCATGAGATGGCCACTGAACTCACACTGTTCGGCAAAGCTTTGTAACCGTGGATGCATAAGGGATGTTCATGTGCTTAGCTCCCCTCAAAAACTTCAGAATTCCTTGGTAGATGAACTCACCAAGGTCCACATAGTACTCCTCATTCAAAATTCCTCATAACAACTATGCTCTCTCAACTGTGACCTCATGTGCATGTAAAGTAGGCAAAATATTAGCGCAAATAAAAGCATTCCATGCACAAGCATACATGTTCATCGCAATCGCCGAAAAATGGCGATACTCGTTAGTCCCAGTCTTGAAGGTCCAAACTGTGCCCGGCCTACAGAGAGTAGCATAAATCAAATCTAAGTTAAAATCCTCAACAGTCTTCTCGTTCCAATTCTCCTCCGTGGGTTTCCTCTGTCGCTGCCCAATCACACGGCGAATCGTCGCAGGATGATAATTCATCGTCATCCCCCGAACAACAGAATACCCATTCTTCTCAGCCTTCGCGTTCGCATAGAACTCGCGAACCATGCTCATCGGAACGGCTTCAGGAGACTCACTGAAAGTAATCCAACCCTTCTCAGCAATCATAGACAACAAATCACCATCCCTCCCCGATGGTAAGAACCCCCTCTCCTTCAAAATCGGCTTCCCCAGAAGCCTAGTATACTCCTCCTCAGCAGCCCTATCATTCAACCGACGCCTCGCAGCAGTACCCCTCGAAGAATCAGCAGTAGGGACAGTGCTGATGTTATCAATAGTCCTGGATCTCTTAGATGCCATCGAAACTGAGTAAAAGTGTTAAAGATTTGTGTGTTTGGGTTTGGGAGAGAGTTTAAAGTTTAAAAGTATATGGGGAGTATATGGAATAAGTGTATGTATATATAGGGTAGGGATTAGGGTAAAATTTGATTAGGAGTGGGTTTGAGGGTTAAAAACATGGGGTAATGGGAAAATAAATCGTGGGTAATGGGGTTGTAAATTGTTTTTTTTTGTTTTTCAGTTTTTTTTTGTATTTTATTGGACTTAAAAAAATTTCTCCCAGTCGACCCCTGAGCGGTCACTCAGGAGGCTTCTGGAAAAAAAAATTATGGCCCAGTTTTTCTGATTTTTTTGTGGTTTTGGATAGGTTACTAACTTCTACGGGTTCCTGTAACAACAAATCATGGGTTGCCTCCCAAGAAGCGCTTCTTTTTCGTCATTAACTTGACGTAGCGTACCTTACTCAAGTTGACAATAAAACGACACTAACCACTTCCCGGTTTGCCGTGTCCCCATAGTAGTGCTTCAAACGCTGACCATTAACCTTGAATGCTTGGTCCGGATCATTCTCAAAAATCTCCACCGCTCCATGTGGAAACACAGTTTTGACAATAAAAGGTCCAGACCACCTTGATTTCAACTTTCCAGGAAAAAGTCGGAGACGAGAGTTGAATAAAAGAACTTGCTGCCCCGGCATAAATGACTTAGGATATAGCTTCCTGTCGTGCCACCTTTTCACTTTTTCCTTGTACATTTTGTTATTCTCGTACGCTTGGAGTCAAAATTCATCAAGTTCATTTAACTGAAGCATTCGCTTCTTCCCAGCTGCATCTAGATCAAGGTTCAACTTCTTCAACGCCCAATAAGCCTTATGCTCAAGCTTCGCAGGTAAATGACATCCCTTACCATACACAAGTTGAAACGGGGACATCCCAATTGGAGTCTTATATGCTGTTCTATAAGCCCAAACAGCTTCATCGAGCTTTAACGACCAATCCTTCCTTGACGGACAAACAACCTTCTCCAAAATGCGCTTGATCTCTCTGTTAGACACTTCCGCTTGACCATTTGTTTGCGAATGATAAGCAGTAACAACACGATGATTCACATTTTAGCGCTACATCATAGAAGTAAACTTACGGTTGCAGAAATGCGACCCTTCATCACTTATGATTACTCGTGGCGTTCCAAACCTTGTGAAAATCTGCTTATGAAGAAAGTTCAACACTGCCTTTGCATTATTCGTCGGTAGAACTTTGACTTCTACCCATTTGGAGACATAATCGACTGCCAGCAAGATATACTGATTATTGCAGGACGAAACAAAAGGCCCCATGAAATCAATTCCCCAAACATCAAAGACCTCGACTTCAAGCATCACATTTAACGGCATCTCATTCTTCCTCGTAAGATTTCCCACTCTTTGGCAATGATCACACCTTAAAACGAACTGATGAGCATCCTTAAACAAAGTAGGCCAGAAAAAACTTGCTTGCAGAATACGAGCTGCCGTCTTCTCACCACCATAATGTCCACCATAAACTATGGAGTGGCAGTCTCGTAATATCCCCTCCGTCTCACAGAATGGGATACATCTCCTGATGATCTGGTCAGCTCCCTGTCTAAACAAATATGGTTCATCCCACATATACCACTTCACCTCATGCAGAAACTTCTTCTTTTGAGTTATGGTCAAATTATGAGGCATTATATTGCTGACAAGATAATTCACAATATCTGCGAACCGTGGGTCTTCCTCCTGAATTGCGAACAACTGCTCATCTGGAAAAGATTCGTTGATCAATGTCTTATCAAGTGAAGTAGAATTGGGATTCTCCAATCTAGAGAGATGGTCAGCTACTTGATTCTCAATACCTTTTCGATCCTTGATTTCTAACTCAAATTCCTGTAGCAAGAGCACCCAACGAATGAGTCTAGGCTTCAAATCCTTCTTGGAAACCAAATAGCGAATGGCCGCATGATCAGTGAACACCGTCACCTTTGTCCCAAACAAATAAGATCGAATTTTTTCGAAACCAAAGACTATAGCTAAGAGCTCCTTCTCAGTAGTGGTGTATTTCAATTGAGCTCCATTTAAGGTCTTGCTAGCATAGTAGACCACATGAAAGAGATTATTCTTGTGCTGCCCAAGAACTGCGCCCACCGCATAATCACTCGCATCACACATCATCTCAAAAGGCTTTGTCCAGTCAGGTGCTGTAATAACTGGTGCAGTTATCAAAATCTTCTTGAGAGTTTCGAATGCCGTCAAGCATTCATCATCAAATTTGAAAGGCACATCCTTCTCAAGCAAGTTGCACAACGGCTTAGATATCTTCGAAAAGTCCTTGATAAAACGCCGATAAAAACCCGCATGACCAAGAAAATTACGGATTCCTTTCACAGAGATAGGTGGTGGAAGATTTTCAATGATTCCCACCTTGGCTTTGTCCACCTCAAGACCCTTGCTAGAGACCTTATGCCCAAGAATAATGCATTCACGCACCATAAAATGACATTTTTCCCAATTGAGCACCAAATTAGTTTCCACACACCTTTTGAGTACTGCACGAAGATTATTCAAACATTCATCATACGAATGTCCAAAGAGGGAGAAGTCGTCCATGAACACCTCGACATTATTTCCAATCATGTCAGAGAATATAGCCATCATACATCTCTGAAAAGTGGTCGGTGCGCCATATAACCCAAAAGAAACTCTGCGAAAAGCAAATGTGCCAAATGGACAAGTGAAGGTAGTCTTTTCTTGATCCTCTGGTGCAATACAGATCTGATTATACCCCGAATAGCCATCCAGAAGACAATAATACTCATGCCCGGCCAACCTGTCAAGCATCTGATCAATAAATGGAAGAGGGAAGTGATCCTTCCTTGTGGCCTTGTTCAACTTTCTGTAGTCCATGCATACCCTCCATCCTGTGACTGTTCTCGTGGGGATGAGCTCGTTCTTCTCATTTGCTACCACAGTGATACCTCCTTTCTTAGGTACACATTGCACGGGGCTTACCCAAGAACTGTCAGAAATAGGATAAATGATTCCTGCATCCAGCCACTTCAGAATTTCTTTCTTCACCACTTCTTTCATGATAGGATTAAGTCTGCGTTGTTGCTCAACAGTCGGCTTACTACCCTCCTCTAGCAGAATCTTATGCATGCAGTAAGAAGGGCTGATCCCTTTGATGTCTGCTATAGTCCAACCGATAGCTGATTTGAATTCTCTCAAGATCCTTAAGAGCTTGTCCTCCTCACTACCTGAAAGATCAGATGCAATAATAACAGGTAAAGTAGATGCATCACTTAAGAAAGCATACCTCAAGTGTTCAGGCAATGGTTTAAGCTCCAAGGTAGGTGATTCCTCAATAGATGGTTTGAGCTTTTCTTCAGCATTATTGAGGTCAGAAGTACCAAGAGATTCAAATGGCATGTCTAGCTTTTGCCTCCAGGGAGAAGCATTTAGATATTGTAGTTGCTCATTGCCATCCTCATCATCACTGTCAAAATCCCCCATTAAGGCTTTCTCTAATGCATCAGACATTAGCATATGATTAAGTTCTGACGTAACCGCAGAATCAATCAAATCCACTTTTAAGCACTCCTCATCTTCTGTAGGGAATTTCATGGCTTTGAATACATTGAATGTCACATCCTGATCCTGCACCCACATAGTAAGTTCACCTTTCTGCACATCTATTAAGGTACGGCATGTAGCCAAGAAAGGTCTTCCCAAGATTATGAGAATCTTCTTATCTTCCTCGAAATCCAGAATAACAAAGTCTGCAGGAAAGAAGAGCTTATCCACCTTTACTAACACATCCTCCACTATGCTGCGTGGGTAAGTAATAGAACGATCAGCCAATTATAGGGACATGTAGGTGGGCTTTGGATCTGGAAAATTCAACTTTTTAAATATCGACAACGGCATCAGATTGATGTTTGCTCCCAAATCACAAAGGCACTTGTCAAAAGACAACTTGCCAATGGTACAAGGAATGGTGAAACTACCTGGATCTTTAAGCTTTGGAGGTAACTTCTGTTACAGCACAGCACTGCATTCTTCCGTTAGAGCAACGGTCTCAAGTTCATCCAGTTTCACCTTCCTTGAAAGGATACTCTTCATAAATTTTGCATAACTAGGCATTTGCTCCAGAGCCTCAGCGAAAGGTATATTGATATGAAGTTTCTTGAACACCTCCAGAAACTTACCGAACTGCTTATCCAGCTTTTGTTGTTACAATCTCTTAGGGAAAGGTGGTGGAGGATAGATCTGTTTCTCCCCTGTATTACCCTCAGAAAGAGTGTGTTCAACAGTAGTCTTCCTTGGTTCCGCCGCTTTCTCCTTTTGCTTAGCTTCTTCATCGCCAACTTCAGCTTCTCCTTCGTTTGCTTTTTCAGCATCAGCAACTTTTCCAGACCTTAAGGTAATAGCCTTGACTTGCTCTTTAGCTTCCTTCCTGCCTGGCACTTCAGTATCACTGGGAAGTGTGCCAGGTTGATGATTGAGCACTGCATTGGCTATTTGACCGATTTGATTTTCCAAGATCTTGATAGAAACTGCCTGACTCTTGCACAACAGCTTTAGTTCCTCAAAATTAGCACTAGAGGGTGGGGCTGCACCTCCTTGCTGAGGATATAATTGCCTTTGAGCATAATGTTGTGGTTGCTGGAATCTAGGTGGATTAAACTGTTTACTGATACCTTGCTGATACGGTTGCTGAATAGCATTTTGATTATTATTTCAGCTGAAATTTGGATGATTTCTGTTGTTAGGATGATACGTAGCCGGCACAGGCTGCTGCTGTCATTGATAGTTGTTCACATACTGAACAGATTCATTAACAAGAGAACACTGATCCGTAGCATGAGAACCTGCACAGAGCTCACAGACCATAGTTATCTGATTGACTCCATAAGTGGCTAGAGAATCGACCTTCATAGACAGCGCTTGGAGCTGCGCTGCAATAGTTGTAGCTGCGTCAACTTCCAGAATACCTGCTACCTTCCCAGGGATCATCCTTTGAGTAGGGTTTTGAGGCTCATTTGCAGTCATAGTCTCAATAAGATTATAAGCCTCAGTATAGCTTTTGGCCCACAAGGCACCTCCAGCTGCTGCATCGAGCATAGGCCGAGATTGGGCCCCCAAACCATTATAGAAACCAGTGATCACCATCCAATCAGGCATTTCATGATGTGGACACTTTCTCAACATTTCCTTGTAGCGCTCCCAAGCTTCGCACATAGATTCTGTAGGTTGCTGCGCAAACTGAGTAAGAGCACTCCTCATAGTAGCAGTCTTCGCCATTGGATAAAACTTCACCAGAAACTTTTGTGCAAGATCTTTCCAAGTAGTGATAGACCCAGCTGGTTCAGAATGTAACCAGTCCTTAGCTTTATCCCTCAGAGAGAATGGGAAAAGCCTCAGCTTGATAGCCTCATCAGTCACACCATTATATTTGAAAGTACTGCAGATCTCGACAAAATTTCTTATGTGCATGTTGGGGTCTTCAGTCGCAGCACCTCCGAAAGAAACAGAATTCTGCACCATTTGAATAGTACCCGGCTTGATTTCAAAGGTGTTAGCCTGAATAGCTGGATAAAGAATGCTTGACTGAATGTCATCAATTTTGGGCCGAGAAAAATCCATAAGAGTTGGATCTGCCTGAACAATACGATCACCCATGATTGATGGTTTTTTATGCTCACTTCCTGAATCCGAATCTTCAAAATATATCTTCTCCGGAATATCAAGAGCTTCGTCTGTCTCCTCAGCTGTATCTAAAGTCCTCTTGCGAGTACGAGAACGAGTTTGCATAAATGCTCGCTAAAGTACCTGAAACACAACCGGAAACAATAAGTAACACGTCTTAATCACCGAGTCCTAATGACCAATGATGGTAAGTACATAAACTAAACAAATTGTTATTCCTAGAAGACTAACAATGAGATTTACAGAAGGGGGGTTGAATGTAAATCTCAAAACTTTTTCAAGTTTTGAGCAGTTTATAAAGTTGTGTGTTCAAGAAGAACAAGTGTGTGAATTGCTTTAAGCTAATACAGACAGATATATATTCAAGCACAAATGTAAAGAACACAACAGACCTTAAAAACTTTTCTGGTGGATTTGTTGTTCCACCAGAGATGGTGTATTAGAAAATCTGTGTTCAACAATGTTGATCACAGCTGCATCCTAGTACAAACTAGATGAATTTTCTCTCAAGATATTTCTTAACAGCTCTGGAAAAATCTCTCTCTTTACTAGCTTCTTCTTGGTTCATATATATATTACCAAGTGTACAAGTGAAAAACAATATAAAATTACAATAGTAAAATAAGTTCTTCACTTGCTTCTTTTCCTGTTCACTCAAGTACTTTGTTGACTATTGCAACTTTGTACAAAAGAAGAACGGCTGCTTTTTCTGTTGATCCTGAAATTCGGCTACCACATCTCAGTTTTCTCTGTCAACCCACGTGCCTCTGCTTGTAGGTACAACTACCACTTATCAACGGCTGATTAGCAGAACATCCGTTGAAGCTTTCATCCGTTGATGACTTCATCCGTTGAAGGATGTTATCCGTTGAAGCTTTCATCCGTTGATGCTCTCATCCGTTGAAGGATGTTATCCGTTGAAGCTTTAGAGACATCCGTTGAAGCTTAGCTTCTCATCCGTTGAAGGTCTTTTAAGTCATCCGTTGATACCACTTCATTTATACAAAATTACAAGGCATGAAATATTTACAATTGGCCTTCCTATCTGCATATCATCTAGTAGTCAACATGACTCATAGTTTCTCTCAACTTCTAAGAATTACAATTTTAAATACAGAGACTGAAATATGCTACAATACTAGACTTATTTCTAAGTAAAGCTACACCATCAACGGATAGCCAAAGTGGTCTTATCCGTTGAGGCTACAGACACTAAATTTCTACTTAAGTGTTTTGTTAAACATATCATCAAACTAATGCACATATATTCCTAACAATCTCCCCCTATTTATGTCTATAAGAACTGTAGGCATAAATTCAGGGTTAACTTGATGATAACAAAACACTTAACAAATATTTGAATTGAAACTAAGTAGAAATATAAAAAGTGCTGCAAAAGTGTATGTACTAGGAGGTAATTGAAGATTTACAGTATTTCCAAGGGTGCTCCTCTAGCCTGAGCAAATCATCATTTTCTTCTTTGTTCCCTGGTTTTCTTTCCTAGCCCTTTGTCATTTCCCTCAATTTGGAGTTGGAGTTTTCTGAAGAATTCAGCTTCATCTTCATCACTGATATCCAACTTAGATTGCATTTCCTTGAGAGTTTCATTGCTGGCAATCTTGAGTTGGTCTTCAAGTCTGAAAAATCTTCTGACTCCTTTGTCATCTCTAAATTCCATCAACCAATGAGGTGATTTGTGAATTTTAGTTCCCCTTTCTTGTATGAGTAAGGTTCTGGGCAAAGCATTTGGTTCCCTCCAAGTCTTCCTTATGTTGGCAATCTTGTTGAGAATTTCAGTCTTGGCTGTTCTGGTAAAGCCAGAATCCTTTTTGATGGCTGAAAAGACTCTGATCAAGGTAGAGTAGCCTTCATTTAGAATCCTGTGGAGAGGCCATGTTCTTTCCCCAGCTCCTTTATATCTGAACACTAATCTTTCTGGTAACTGTCTGTAGGCAGCTATTCCCCTTACATCCTCCAGCTCATCCAGATAGAGTTCAATGTCTGAAATTTCTTTTATGTCACAAATGTGAACATAATCATCTTTAGAAATGGGTGACTTAGGCTTAGGTTTTTGTTTTTGAGTGAATTTCTTAGAGGTTGTGGGAGGTGTAGATTTTGGTTTTCTTTTCTGTTTCTTTGGTGGTGGAAGAGTGGTTAGAAAGGTAGGCAATGTGATGTTGTCCCAATCAATAGGTTCCTCTTTTGGAATGATTGGTTCACCATGGATATTTATAGAGGGATCAGTAACAAAAGGTTCAGGTATGGAAGGTAGTGGTTTAGATATAGATTTGGTATCTTCAGGGTTATCTTCACTCCTTCTGTGTGCCTTGGCCTTTCTTCTGTTTCCCTTCTGCCATTCCTCTCTTTCCTCCATATTTTCACCAAATATGCTCCCAAGAACCTCATCTAAGTTAGCAATCTTTTCTTCACCCCTGACTTCAATTCCTTTCATTTCTTTAACTTGGCTTGACTTTAGCTGTTTTTCAAGCTTTGCTTGTGCTCTTTTGTCAGCCTTTAATTGCTTGGCTTCTTCTTTCTTAGCTATTGAGAATTTGGGATGTCCTTGCATCACACATATGCTCTTTCCCTCTCTAATGATAATAGCTCTATTTCTCCTTACAGCCTCATCCATGGACTTTTTGAGATAGGCAATACTCCTGCCTAAGATCTTGTTCTCATCATCTTTTGAAGGAGGAAAGTCCACTTCTTTTAAAGGATTCTTTGTTGAGTCCTTATTGGATCTTTCATTGGGCTTGAGGATTATAGCTTGTAGCTTTTTGGAAGAAGCTTCTCCATCCTTAAGACTCCCTACTGGCATGAGCTCCATGTTGATTGGTTCAATCTTTGTGCTAAATTTCACAGATGTTGATTTATTTTGTGTAGAACCAAACACCAATTGCAACCTTTCATCAATTCTCCTCCATTGTTCTTTCATTTGTATTTCAGCTGCTGCTAGCTGAATCAAATCAATTCCATCAGATTTTCCCTTGATTTGAATGATTGGAGAGGTAGTGATGGCAGGAACTAGCACTTTAGATATCTGAATCTTTGTAGAGGGCTCTCCTTCCCCTTCTCTTTTATTCTCCCCCTTTTTGTTATCATCAAGGAGAGGGGTCAAGCCCTGTGCTTTTGCCAGCTGCATTAGGAGATTGGTTTGAGATTGTTGGTTGAGAAGAAGGGTGGCCACAGAATCTTCAATTCCTTGAACTCTGTCTTCCAACTTGGCCAGCCTTTGTTCAGTAACTGATTCCTTTTTCAATCTCGAAACCAAGTCCTGCAAAGTACCATAGGGCATGACTGAATCCAATTTTTCTGAAGTGAAGGATTTCAAGTCAGCAATATCTTTCCTGAGATCATTTAGACTCATATCTTGCTTTACTTTCTGCAACTTCATGAGATGCAGTGAGTCCAGGTGAGCTTGGAGGATAGCCTTGATATTTGCATTTGAAGTGTTCTGAATGGCCTGTTGAATAGTGATGATTTGTTTGACCAGGTGGACATTGAATTCACCTGTTCTATGCTCCTTAGTCAGGGCCCATTCAGGTAGATTAGGAATGGAACTAGGGTCTTCATCTCCCCCTATGTTCATGCTTCCATCAGAAGAAATAGAGTCATCATCATCAGAATTTACTCCAAATTCCTCAGATGGCTCACCAGCTGTAGAAGGCATCCTGTTAATAGCAGCTTTATCCCTTTGAAGAGATTCTGTTGAGTGCACTAGATGTAGTGTCCTCTCTGCCTCCTCATTGCCCTGAGCAGCCAACAGTTGATAGGCTGTCACAGGATGAGTAAAAGTGTCAGCATCCAAGGAAATGTTATCAATTACAGCTTTGTAATGTTGCTGAAATTGTCTTTCCTTTTCAGCATCATCCACAATCATTGACTCATGAGCAATGGCTGGTTCCACCCTTGTATCAACTGTACCTGCTTTTCTCTCTTTTTCTCTATGTTCTTGCATCAGGGGCTCCCCCTGGCTCACACATCTCACTCCCTCACCTTCACCTTCTAAGGTGGTACTCCACTCACTGACTTTTGCCATGCTGGAAGAAATAGCATGCATTTTTGTGCTCTCAATCTCTCCTTTTGCCTGGGAGCAACCCAGCCTCTCACTCAAATTTTCACTCCCTGCCCTCAATCCTAAAAGTGATTGCACAGTATTCATGTCTTCTACACTTGGAATCATTTCAGTTGTTTGTGTAGAGACTATCAACGGATGTGGAATATCCGTTGAAGTTGAAACTGTTGTTATCAACGGATAACTGCTGTTAAGCTTATCCGTTGAAGAGCAACCACTTGTCAACGGATGAGTGATATCCATTGAAGAAGGAAAAGAAGATGAAATTGAAAGTGATATAACTGTTGAATCTGTATAGATTGATTTGATATGTGTTGATACAGATCCTTCAATTATATCTGAAAGAATTTGCGGGTGATCCAACAAATCATCTAAAAGATGATGATCACCTGTATTTGAGTGGGGCTCCTCCCTGAGTTGTAAAGAGGGAGAATCAGGAATTGATGGGAATAGCATATCCACATCCAGAGATGGTGAAGAAGTATTTGGTGATTGATGTGTAGTTATTGTGAGAGAATGGGGCTGTGACTCCACATTTATTGGAGTCACATCAAACTGAGTTTGAGAAGGCACAGAGACAGATGGATGTATCTGTGCAGTGCGTGCACCCTGTGTAGAAGATTGGGTTCTAGCCTTCTTTCTTCTAATAAAGGCTTTTGTAGGTGAGTGTTTGGCTTTAGTGTCCCTCCCTCTTTTGTTCTGTGTTCCTGGTTGGGAACTCTTTTCAATAGTAACATCCTTTTGGGAGGATGCTACTAGGGATGTGCTAAAAACCTTTTCAACCACCACAGCTTTTTGAGAAACTGGGGCTTGGCTAGCTTGGGAAGCACTCAACTCTCCTTCCTTATCCTGGGGGTTTCTTTGATGTTCACCCCTCCCCTCACCACTCACACCCTGTTCACTTCCCTCAGGGTTAATGGTTGTTGTTACAACTGTTGTCTTTTGAGAAACAACAGAGGTGGTTTTCTTTGTCTTGGATTTTGAAAGTTTAGATTTGGTGACCTTGGTAGAAATCTGTTGGGGCATTGACACAGATTTCATGGCCACACTAGAAGATAAAGAAATAGAGGGGTTGGAAGAAGTAGGAGTTGTAGAAGCAATTACCTCACCTACCTGGGGTGCATTCATGATTGGTAAATATACCAATTGCACACTGCTGTTAAGATCCATTCTCTTCAAGTCTGCAAGAACTCTTTTCTCTTGTGCCCAGCACTTGAGTTTATTATTCTCATTGATTATGACTAAACCTTCAGCAACATGGTTAGCCAATAACATAAAGAATCTAGCATAATAGATGTTATTAGATCTATTAGCTTTGTTACCTAATCTAGTACCTAATTCTAGCATCACATAGTTGCTAAAGTTAAAGTACCTATCAGAAACAAGCATATAGAACATGTTAACAAGAGATGAAGTTATGGCATCAAAATTACTAATTTTCCCAGAGAAAACCTTTATGAAGGCATCCCCAAGAAAACTCCATTCTTTCCTAAGGCCTTTTCGTCTAATACCCCCTAAATTAGCAGAGTTAAGAGAGTAACCTATGGAATCTAACATGCTGGATACATCACTATCAGTGTGTGGTGTCATGGCATTGTTCTCAGGTAATTTAAAACATGCTTGTAAGTCATCACAGTTAATACAGTGATTTTTACCTTTGAGAGTGAAGGAGATAGTCATATCCATGGAGTTGAACTCAGCAGTTGTCCAAATCTCTTCAACTACTTCACAGAAAATCGTTGGGGCTTCCAGCATTGCATAGCTAAGTTTACAGTTTTTGATGAAGTCCATCATTTTGTGATAATCTGAGTGGGCTTCATTCTTCTCTACCAGAGCTATGAAATTATTCTTCTCGTAGATGAACCCAGATTGAGACATAATCTTCACGACTGGTGCCATTGTTGTGAGTAGAAATTGCAGAGAATAACTTGAGGGTTTTGCAGAGAGAAAATGGTAAATGCTTGAAATTCTAAGAAAGCGTAAAGTAATAATGAACAATCAGAAGGGCTTATATGCTTTCAAAGAAAAAAAATAAATAAAGGATTAATCAATAAATAGGTGTTAGTGAATTTCAGCCGTTTAAGAATAAACTGTAAGTATTCTAATAACTACCTTTAAAACCAATACATACAGATGTATGTATGGTATCAACGGTTAAGAAAATAGAATCAACGGCTGTGAAACACCTCAAACGTCTGATGTGACATTTCAACGGATAATGTAAATTGTCATCCGTTGAAAGGTACTTCAGCTTTATCCGTTGACGGATAAAAGTTCCAGAGATATACTTGTCTTTCAACGGATAATGAATATCCGTTGATAGAGCAATTTTGACTTTCAACGGATAGGGAACATCCGTTGATGGAATAAACTTTGTTAAAAGTCAAGTTTGTTCTAGCAACTAATATATTTCAGGCTCCACATCAAATTGCAAAGAAGACATGAATTTTAAGAGTAATTAAGCATACCTAGCTCACTTACCAATCTTGTGAATGTTGATTCATCAAGTGGCTTGGTAAATATGTCAGCAATTTGTTGTTCACTTGGAACAAAATGTAGTTCCACTGTACCATTCATGACATGCTCCCTGATGAAGTGGTACTTAATATCAATGTGCTTGGTCCTTGAGTGCTGCACAGGATTCTCGGTTATGGCTATGGCACTTGTGTTGTCACAAAAGATAGGTATTCTATCAACATGAAGTCCATAATCAAGGAGTTGATTCCTCATCCATAACATTTGAGAACAGCAACTTCCAGCAGCAATGTATTCAGCCTCAGCTGTAGAAGTAGAGACTGAATTTTGCTTTTTGCTAAACCATGATACAAGCTTGTTTCCCAGGAATTGACAGGAGCCTGTTGTACTTTTCCTGTCTATTTTGCAACCTGCATAGTCTCTAGTGAAGTGATTCTCCAAAAGAAATTTTGATAATGTTTCATACCAGGCTCTAGGTGCTTGCTTCAGTCCATAGAGTGCTTTCAACAGATAATACACATAGTCTGGAAAATTTGGATCTTCAAATCCTGGAGGTTGACTTACATAGACTTCTTCCTCTAATTTCCCATTTAGAAATGCACTCTTGACATCCATTTGATAGACTTTGAAATTGGCATGGGCTGCATAGGCTAGAAAGATTCTGATAGCTTCAAGTCTTGCAACAGGAGCATATGTCTCATCAAAATCTATTCCCTCTTGCTGAGAATAGCCTTTAGCAACCAATCTGGCTTTGTTCCTTATGATAATGCCATTTTCATCCATCTTATTTCTGAATACCCATTTTGTATCAATAGGACTCTTGTTCTTTGGT
Organism: Apium graveolens; assembly: GCF_009905375.1. Taxonomy (NCBI): domain Eukaryota; kingdom Viridiplantae; phylum Streptophyta; class Magnoliopsida; order Apiales; family Apiaceae; genus Apium; species Apium graveolens. Next base: position 97,798 of record NW_027419048.1, read on the forward strand.
TTGGGTACCAGCTTCCAAACTTGGTTTCTCTCAAATTGGTTTAGCTCTTCCTGCATAGCTAATATCCAATCTGGATCCAATAAGGCTTCTTCCACTTTCTTAGGTTCCTCCTGAGATAGAAAACTACTATACAGACATTCATCTTGAGTAGCTCTTCTTGTTTGCACTTTAGATGATGCATCACCAATGATCAGTTCAAAGGGATGATTCTTGGTCCATTTCCTTTGAGGTGGAAGATGAGCTCTAGATGAGGTGATCTCAGTATTGTCATGATGTGAGATAGAGTTTTGATTAGTTGAAACTCCCCCTGAGTTGTTGGTCCTTTGCAGGGAACTTGGAGTTCCATCAATTAATGATGTAAATTGATTATCAGTTGATGAGCTATGATCAACGGATGCTTCATTAAGTACTTCAACGGATGATGCACAATGTCTTTCAACGGATGCTGAATTTTGTGCATTATCCAGGAGCAAATTTTGTATTCCTTTTGAAGTGTCGTCTCCATCAATCTCTTCTTCACTATCATCACAATATATTTCAATATTGTCAAATTTGAGTCTCTCATAATGTTCCTCATCTGTTAGTCCATCAATCTTTTTATCATCAAACACAACATGCACAGATTCCATAACAATGTTGGTTCTTAGATTGTAGACCCTATAAGATTTTCCAGCTGAATAACCAACAAATATTCCTTCATCAGCCTTTGCATCAAACTTCCCTTTATGGTCAGATTGATTCCTTAGTATAAAACATTTACATCCAAAGACATGAAGAAAGTTTAGAGTTGGTTTTCTTTTCTTGAACAACTGATAAGGAGTCATGCCTTTAGCTTGATTGATCAGAGAAATATTTTGAGTGAAACAGGCACAATTAACAGCTTCAGCCCAAAAATATGTTGGTAACTTTGATTCTTCAAGCATTGTTCTGGCAGCCTCAATTAAAGATCTGTTCTTTCTTTCAACTACCCCATTTTGCTGAGGTGTTCTTGGAGCTGAGAACTCATGCATGATTCCATTTTCTTCACAGAACAGCCTTAATGTCAAATTCTTGAACTCAGTTCCATTGTCACTCCTGATGTTTCTTACTTTCAAGTCAGGATGATTATTGACTTGCCTGATGTGATTGATAATGATTTCACTTGCCTCATCCTTTGATCCAAGAAAATAGACCCATGAGAACTTTGAGAAATCATCTACAATCACTAGGCAATATCTTTTTCTTGCTATTGACAATACATTGACTGGTCCAAACAAATCCATATGTAGCAGCTGTAATGGTTCATCAATTGTTGTTTCAAGCTTCTTCTGAAATGATGCTTTCCTTTGTTTGCCTTTCTGACAAGCATCACACAGACCATCCCTTGAGAATTCAACAAGAGGAATTCCTCTTACTAAGTCCTTTTTGACTAGTTCATTCATTGTCTTGAAATTCAAATGGGATAGCTTCTTGTGCCATAGCCAACTCTCAACTGAACTTGCTTTGCTGAAAAGACAAGTAATAGATTCTGCATCTGTAGAGTTGAAGTCAGCTAAGTACACATTTCCTTTTCTAACTCCAGTTAGAACCACTTTGTTGTCTTTCTTACTAGTGACAACACAGGCTTCAGAATTGAAGGAAACTGTATTCCCTCTATCACATAGTTGACTGATACTCAGTAAGTTGTGCTTGAGACCATCAACTAATGCAACTTCTTCAATGATGACATTCCTTGTTGAAATCAAGCCATATCCCATAGTAAACCCTTTGCTGTCATCTCCAAAGGTTATGCTGGGGCCAGCTCTCTCTTTAAACTCTGTGAGCAGGGAGAAATCTCCAGTCATGTGTCTTGAACAGCCACTGTCCAAGTACCATAGATTTCTTCTATTTTCCTGCACACCACAAAATCAATCAATTTGATTTTGGTACCCAAGTTTCCTTGGGTCCATTCTTGTTAGCCTTTCTCCTAGACTTCATTCCTCCTGCATCTTTAGACTTAGGTGAGTTTGAGTCAACCTTGGTCTTAGATGTGGTTGGTTGAGGTGTAGGGTTAGTCACAACATTATCCAGCACATTTATAGTATTATTAGGCATGGATTGTGCATACATGTTATTCCACATTGGCATATTGTATGGCAATTGAGGCATACTGAATGCAGCAAGATAAGAATTGTTAAAATATGGCATGTTTGCAAAATGTGCATAAGGATTTTGTTGAGACATAACAGGCAGAGCATGTAGAGGTGATACAGACATGTTAGGCATGGAAGAGGGTACAGTTATGGGAGATTTCTTAATAGATTTACAGTTAGCAGATAGATGATTAACACTACTACAATGCACACAGCTTTTTCTAGGAGCATACTTGTCAGGTGTGTAATTGTTATGTTTGTTAACTCCTACCTTCCCATTTCTGTTGGATTTCCTTTTGGATTCCTTTTTATCCTCAACCATCTTGAGCCTATTGTTTAACTGTTCTAAGGTCATGTGCCCTACATTCACCTTTCTGACATCTTTGGATGTGCTTGCTCCTTCTTTGACAAAGTTCTTTGAAGTTGAACCAAACTTTTTGTTGAGTTTCTTTAGATTTTCTCTTTTAGAAACATCTGCCTGTTTTAATTGAGGAACCTTCAACGGATGTTCCTTTTCTTCCTTCAACGGATAACTTTCATCATCCGTTGATTCCACATCCGTTGACAGTCCATCAATTAATTCCAGTTTCTTTTTATTTTTATCCCAGGCAGTTTCACAGAATGATTCAATTCCTTGGACTTTGGCAATTTGAGCACTTACATCCCTAGATGTTTTCCAGGCTTTAATCACCTCTTGCTCTTTCTCTAATTGATTGGAAAGTATTTCTACTTTCTTAATAGATTCAGCTAGTTCATTTTCAACAGATACACAATGCAGCTTAGTCTTTTCTAGGTCAATTAACTTATCTTCTAACACAGCATTTCTATTACTTAAAAACAGATTGTTCTCTTTAATCCTACTATTTTCTTTAGCAAGAGATTTAAGAGATACACGCAAATGATACAGTTCAGTAGACATGTCATTAAAAGCATCATTGCACTCTTCTTTAGTAAGCTGTGTTATATCAGTAGTAATTACCTGGTTGCTTGATGAACTAACTTCATTCTCCTCAGAATCAGCCATGAGAGCCAAGTTAACATATTCCATGTCTTCATCCTCTTCTTCTCCATCAGCTGCCCAGTCTCTTTCTTGAGTAATGAAAGCCCTTTCCTTCTGTTTGAGCAGATCAAAATATTTCTTTTTGTAATCTACTTGATCAAACTTCTTCTTTTCAGAGGTTGGCTTTCTGCACTCACTTGCAAAGTGTCCACTCATACCACAATTAAAACACTTGAACTTGGATTTGTCCACCATGTTCTTATGGGGTTTAGTGGCTCTAGTGTTTTTCCTGAACTTCATCTTTGCAAATCTCCTGGACAGAAATGCAAGATGCTCATCAATACCATCAGAGTCATCTTGACTGGAGTTGTCTTCATTTTCAGCAACTTGCCCTTTACCCTTGTCTGATTCTGGATTTCTTACACCATCTTTGGAGCTTGATGTAGATCTCACAGTTTCTTTTCTGCATTCTTTCTCATTTTCAGCTACCAATGCAACTGAACCTCCTTTCTTTCTCCCCCTCTCCAATACCTCATCCTGTTCCAACTCTAGTTCATAAGTCTTCAAGATTCCATATAATCTTTCAAGAGTAAAGTCCTTATAATCTTGAGAGTTTCTTAAGGAAACAGTCATGGGTTTCCATTCCTTTGGTAAGGATCTCAAAAATTTAAGATTTGAATCCTTCACCTGGTACACTCTACCATACAGCTTCAGTCCATTCAACAGTTTTTGGAATCTATTGAATGTGTCATTTAAAGATTCATTTTCTTCAAAATGAAAGTGCTCATACTGTTGAATGAGAAGCTGCATTTTGTTCTCTCTTACTTGTTCTGTACCTTCACACAGCAGCTGAACTGTGTCCCAAACCTCTTTGGCAGTTGAACAATTTATCACATTATCAAACATATCCTTGTCAAGACCATTAAACAAAATGTTCATAGCCTTCTTATCCTTGTGGACTTCTTCTGTGTCTTCCATTGTCCATTCTGCTCTAGGTTTTGGAATGGATTGACCAACAGCAATTGTGGCCGTAGCAACTATGGCTACTTTGTGGGGAATGTGAGGACCATTCACAATGCAGTTGACATAACCTTCATCTTGGGAGAGTAGATGAAGGTGCATTTTCACCTTCCAGTGGTGATAACTGTCTTTGTCAAGAACTGGGATCTTTACTCCAATATCCTTCTTACTCATCTTTGTTAGATTCCAAGATCTTTAAACTCTTTGTGTGTCAAGAGCCTGCTCTGATACCAATTGTTATTCCTAGAAGACTAACAATGAGATTTACAGAAGGGGGGTTGAATGTAAATCTCAAAACTTTTTCAAGTTTTGAGCAGTTTATAAAGTTGTGTGTTCAAGAAGAACAAGTGTGTGAATTGCTTTAAGCTAATACAGACAGATATATATTCAAGCACAAATGTAAAGAACACAACAGACCTTAAAAACTTTTCTGGTGGATTTGTTGTTCCACCAGAGATGGTGTATTAGAAAATCTGTGTTCAACAATGTTGATCACAGCTGCATCCTAGTACAAACTAGATGAATTTTCTCTCAAGATATTTCTTAACAGCTCTGGAAAAATCTCTCTCTTTACTAGCTTCTTCTTGGTTCATATATATATTACCAAGTGTACAAGTGAAAAACAATATAAAATTACAATAGTAAAATAAGTTCTTCACTTGCTTCTTTTCCTGTTCACTCAAGTACTTTGTTGACTATTGCAACTTTGTACAAAAGAAGAACGGCTGCTTTTTCTGTTGATCCTGAAATTCGGCTACCACATCTCAGTTTTCTCTGTCAACCCACGTGCCTCTGCTTGTAGGTACAACTACCACTTATCAACGGCTGATTAGCAGAACATCCGTTGAAGCTTTCATCCGTTGATGACTTCATCCGTTGAAGGATGTTATCCGTTGAAGCTTTCATCCGTTGATGCTCTCATCCGTTGAAGGATGTTATCCGTTGAAGCTTTAGAGACATCCGTTGAAGCTTAGCTTCTCATCCGTTGAAGGTCTTTTAAGTCATCCGTTGATACCACTTCATTTATACAAAATTACAAGGCATGAAATATTTACAATTGGCCTTCCTATCTGCATATCATCTAGTAGTCAACATGACTCATAGTTTCTCTCAACTTCTAAGAATTACAATTTTAAATACAGAGACTGAAATATGCTACAATACTAGACTTATTTCTAAGTAAAGCTACACCATCAACGGATAGCCAAAGTGGTCTTATCCGTTGAGGCTACAGACACTAAATTTCTACTTAAGTGTTTTGTTAAACATATCATCAAACTAATGCACATATATTCCTAACACAAATACGCCAAGTCCCCGGTAGCGGCGCCAAAAACTTGTTAGGACGAAAACACGCGCTAATAACACACGCAAGTATACGCGTTCGCAAGTAATATAGAATACTTTTTAGTTCGTTCCCACAGAGACTCAGACTAATTATGTTCAATTACACTCACGCACCAATGTATAATTACTTCTCAATGTTAAGACAATAACACTCAGATTTGATTAATTAATTATTACTACAATTAACTACGAGAATTAAACACTTAATTAACACTTAAGTTATCAATATTAAAACACTCATGAGATCTCAACTTCATTATTACTTCCTTCAATAGCTATTGTTATTACCCTTAGCATGCAGCAACAATGATATTAATCGAATAACATGAAACTGATAAAAGCCAACTTTCATTGTACTAATACCATTCTACCAAGTATCCACAATTAAGATAGAAGTTAAATAGGCATCAATTATGTTGAGTCCCTATATGTCTATAGAAATTGACAATATAACGATTTAAGCACAAGTTATTCCTTTTGATTACACAGGGGAATAAATCGGTTAGAGTTACCCACTAATCATGTATACTCTTACACGAACCTATGCTAGCATGGCAAGTTCTAAATCTCAAGATCCACCGTCGCTTCACAAGAGATTAACACCCTATCTTATATGTTCGCGACGCACATAAGACGAATACGCACAACCAATACTAGATATCATACAACCATCACACACTAAGGTATTAAACAATCAACTAAAGAATTCCATAATATATCTGTTACGACCCCATGATCACGATTAGCCCATGATAGCACTCATCATCATCATGGGTTCATATGAAAACATGATAATAACACACGAGAATAATAACTAAAACTACTTTTATTAAACCAGAGTACGTCACAAGAGTAACTAGGTTCAAAGTAAAGAAAACTAGCATCCAACATTACAACGTAATAAAGAATCACAAGAAAATATGCTTCCTCTTCGTTGCAATGTGCTAAAACGGTCTTCTTCCTTATCTCCTCGCTCTTCGATTAATACGATGATCCAACTTATGTGAAACGACTCTGAAAACTACTTATATACGAGTCCCATAAAACCCAGTTAACTCAGAAATTGGAAGTCCAAACAGAAATAGGAGTCTAAAATAACTAATCTGAAAATACGACCCTGCGCGGCCGCTCAGCATTTCTGAGCGGGCGCTTAACTTCTTGAGCGGTCGCTCAGCAGAGCTGAGCGGGCGCTCAGACCCCTTCTGGAAAATACTCTATTTTTCTTCCTTTTCCTCGCTGCAATCTACTCCTATCTTCCCACTTGCAATGCTAAACACATGTCAAGGCTTATTATTGATGAAATCTCTCCCGAAATGCAACTCATACCCTGAAATGCAAAAACACTAGAAAAATGCATCAAATACACAAAATACTTGATTTCAAGACACCAATTCAAGCTATTATAAGACGTTCTAAGCGGTATAAAATGCCACTTATCAATAAACAATAGAAATATTATTGTATTCATCTTCATATATCAAGATTAAAATGATGGAAAAAAAATATTTATGATGAAGAGGTGGTTAAATATAATTCCCTGGCTACATGAGAACTTTTCTTTGCAGATAAAATATAAATATTTCTGAACTCTTTTGGACCATGATCTGTTAATTTGTGGTTGGGGCAATTATCATGTAATTGAGTTAAATTTATCAAAGTGATGTAATTGCCTATATCCTATATATTTAAGATATTTTAAAAAATAGGGAAATTCTAAGAAACAAGTAGAACATATTTATTTTTGTATCGTTGGTTAAGGTGATTGATCTCATAAGAAAGATATGCTGTCTGTGTTTTTTATTAGTTGTACATATGATTTATACGCATGTTATAATTTATAGGATTTATAAGTTTAACTGAAAAATGACATTGATCATGCTGAGCCCTGACATTGAAGATGTTTCGGCAGTACTTCTGAAATTCATAACCACTTCTTAAGTTTAATGTACTTGGTCCGATTGTTCCAATTTATGCTTTTGATTAGTATAATACTGAGATTAAATATGTCAACCAGGTTTCAAGATACAGTTAAAGAAATATGCAGTAAGCTGGAAGAGCAAAAAACTGAATCACTATGAGATGTTAAAAGTTAAGAAAATGTGGACTTACTGGAGATGTTAAAAGGATCAAAGAGAGGCGATTTTGAGGTCTCTGAGCTAAGAATTTACATGGCCACGGAACAAGCTTTTGAATTCGTGATTGAATCATTAAAGCCTGAGTTTAATACAGTGAAGGATGAGAAGCTTCTAAGAACTCAAGATATAGAAGGATGGATCGGCGATCTCTAAAGAAATGTAAGTTTACACCCACATATATTGCAATATTGGTTTTTTTTTTGTGATTATTAATGAACAGATGAGTGTTTTCTAAAATATGGATATTTCATTTTTTTACTGTGATTACTTTTCTTTTTGTTCGCGAAGTTGGCAACTTTTTTTGCTTTTCTGTGCGGAGTTTGGATCTTTTTGGGAAATGAGGTGTTTTCGGTTTAATACAATCTAGAAATGCAAGTTAATTATACGACCACATTAAAATATTGGGTGTTTTTTATATAATTATCAAAGAACGTGTGAGAGATTTTTAGAAATGTTAGTGTTTGATCGGGACTCTGATAAGTATCTGCTGATTAGACAAAATATTTTTGTGGTATTCCTTTTCACGTTTTGGATCTTTTTAGACAATGAGGTGTTTTAAATTTGTTACAAGCTATAAATATGTAGGTGTTTTATTCCAATGATTCTTTTTTCTAGATGTGATTAGAAGATGGGAAATTTTCCATGTTTCTGTAGGCATAATTAAGAGAATTTCTTTGCAAGAAGAAAATGAAGCACATCTACAAGCTGTATTGAAATAAGAGAAGAAGATATATGACAAAATTGTAGGAAGCAGATCTTCTTAACAATAAGTTAAAGGTTCGAGCTTTAGTACCAGGATTTGTATATTATACAGATCATTGTAGCTTTTTTGGAAATTAGGAAAATTAAATTAAATAAATTACCACTGAAGGTACACGATAAAGTGCAAAAAACTGTACATATAACTAAGCAAGTTAGAAGCCTACTTGATTTCCACCACCCTGATACAAAATATTTACATACTGCCCCACCTCGCCCAAATCTCCTTTTAAATCTCTTACAGTTTATATGTATGACCTCGTGACGTGTTGGAGAATGAATGATAATGTATGTGTTGCATGTCAGGCTTTGTGTGTATATTTTGCAGTTTGATTTGTGAAGTAATCGTGCATAATGTGCATTGGAGGTATGCTTGGATCATCCCTCCATTTTCGTAAGTTATATCCTTTTCTCTCTGACGTAAATGAGGTAATAAAATTTGACTTTCACGCATCAGTCAATTTACCATCCAAAATAGGTATGCATGTTGTGTTTTATTTTTTCTTTTTCGCGTAGTAGTAGAGTAGCTGTACCGAAATAGGTTAAAAGGACTAATAAGCTAGGGGTATTTTTTTATTTAAATAATTTCTCCATCACATCCTTGGGGTTTCTTCATCTCTTTGATAGAATATCAGCATGAAGAGAAATGTGAATTTGAACATGTTTGATTGTTATGTTTGTTGCATATAAAATTTGTATGTTTTTTATTTTAAAAAATAAAATGAGATGGTGTGTGAACCAATATTGACTTTTATAAATTTATGTATTTGATATAATATTTAATTCTGAATGGTGATATTTTAGTAAGATGTATGCTTCAACTAATGTATTTTAAAAACTGGGAAGCCTTATAAGTTATAATTTTTATTATTTTGCAAGATGTGCGTACTCATTTGTAGAGAAAAGTAGTTGGACACGGGTATTATAAGTAGTCGAGTATACCCTGTAATAGATCTTTCCTTTTTTATCATGTTCATTGCCCTCTTAATTTGGTCTCTCTCAGCCTACTTTGAAATAATTTTGGGAAAAATTTCGACAAAATCAGCATCAAAGAGTGGGAAAGAAGTGTAAAAATTGATAACTAATGTGACATATGTACATCGATTATTTTATACAATGATATTAATGACTTTGTGTATGATACTTTTGGGTATGCGGCATGTGGGAAGTCATGTTGGACAATGCAGCACCAAGGCTAGCTTAATCGGAAACATATGTTTAGCGTTTGTTCTTTAATTTGTTTAGAAAAGAACAATATAATCTCGAAATTAAGGACTTGAAATCCTTATATATTTTGAAGGAAGCAGCATAAAAAACACACAATTTTCTGTGAAAGAAACAACAACTGATGGCTGGTGTTCAGGCTGCTGTTTACAGAAGTGGAAAATGTGTGCTTGACCCTAGTCTCTTCCGTGAAGTCATAGATTGTAAAGTTGTATAGCTATCGACAAAGAGAATATGGCAGTGCAAAGTGCATCATAGAAACCTTTGCTTATTGATGCAAGTCAAAAGAAGGATGAAGATGTAAAAAACCAGCAAATGTTTCTGCTCTTCTCTTTTCCAATTAGGAACTCATAGCATAGTATGTGGGTGGCTAGCTGGAAAGCAGGTCAAGACTTGTAGAATCTGGAAATTATGACTAAGCACAAGTCATGTTCTGGTCACAGTCCAAGGAGGAGGATATAAGTGAAGGTTATTAGATTGTGTCAACTCAGGTGGTACTAAATCAGCTATTTTTGAAGGCGCTTATCACCAACTTTTCTAATTTTGATTAAATACCTCACTTAAAATTATTTTATTTGAAGAGTTTTTTAGGATTAAACTTTATTACTGGGTAAAGTTTTAATCATAATATATAATTCAAAAAACGTTCTGATTTCCAATATTGTTTTAAACCTATTTACATTATAAATATAATAAAAAAAAATTGTATTTTGTGATAAAGTATATTAAATCATACTGTATGAAAAATTGCCAATCTTGAAAATCAAATATTAAAATGTTTTTTTTAGATATTTTATTTGAAAGTAATTAATTAAATTTAATTAATATAAATTTTAATACGTATTTTAAATATTATGAAAATTATTAAAAATAAAAAAATGTCAAACTATGCTTGATTTATTATTTTTACTTGATAAAATATCAGATACATTTTTTTTCTTTCTCTAAAAAAATCTATTTCATAAAATATTTAAGTGGCTTCATTCTGAGGTTCCCTTACAACCCACTCTTCACTAACAAAACTTTAATATAATTATTAAATTTTATATAATGAATTTAATCTCGAATTATTTTGATTACATTGAATAAGAATTATTTTTTTCAAATTTAAAATAAAAATATTAAATCATACTTAATGATGAGTAATAAAATTATACTTAATGATCAGTAATAAAATTATTTTCTGTTGAGAATTAAAATTGGTTTTGTAGAATTTAAACATTTTCACTAATAATAAATTAGTTTTAAATCCTTATAAATTTATGGTTCCACCAACTTAAAATTTTAGCTTCTCCGTAATTTAATCTATCCATTTGTCTAATATATTATTATCAATATTATAATTGTACTATATTTCCTTTGTTATAAATGAGAATATCTTTTCCTTATAAAAATGCAATTAATATCAAATTTATAACTTTATGTACAGGAAGAATGAGTAATAAAATTTACTATAATTTTATTTTTGTAGATTTTAAGAAAAAATATTTTAATCTCAAGAAAAAAAAAAGAATTTAGAAGAAAGTTTCTAGACATGGTAGCTAAATTAAATTGATATATAATTTTTTGAAAAAATATTATATATAATTTGAAATAATTTTGAGACTTATATAGATTTTGTATAAAATTTTGATAAATGTATAATTTTATTTTTGTAGATTTTAAGAAAAAATATTTTAATCTCAAGAAAAAAAAAAGAATTTAGAAGAAAGTTTCTAGACATGGTAGCTAAATTAAATTGATATATAATTTTTTGAAAAAATATTATATATAATTTGAAATAATTTTGAGACTTATATAGATTATGTATAAAATTTTGATAAATGCTGTTTTTACAAATATTTATACAACTATTTACAAAATACTTTTATAATAATGTGAATTCACCTTTCTTTTAACAAAAAGTTTAGGTTAGAGTTTAATTTTTTAAAGTCAAGTAGACTTATATTTAGTTGTATTTCTACCATGAGAATACGGTTCCTAAATTTAACTTTAGGAAAATTATCTCAAGTGACTATGATTTTTTATATGAAATTTCAATGACATTTTTGTAATAATTTAATTAACGTCGGCATTTACAAAAATAACCTTGATTTTGTTTTGGAAAGTGACTTAATTTTAGGAGTTTAGATAATTCTCTAAATTAATTTTAGGATTCTTAAGTCTTTTATCATTATTAAAAATTAATGATAATTAATTTAGTGATGTACAATTATCTAAACAAATTAAAAAAAAAAGAAAGAGAATATAATTCATGAATTTAAATTTTTGAGGAAAATAGGATTAATTGGTGCTGTAAAAATGTAACTATTATCACATTTATAACTTTGAGTATAGGATGAATGAGAAATAAAATTTATTATAATTTTATTTTTGTAGATTTAAATAAAAAATATTTTAATCTCAAGAAAAGAAAAGAATTTAGGAAAAAGTTTATACACATGGTAGCTAAATCAAATTGATATATAATTTCTGAAAAATATTATATATAATTTGAAATAATTTTGAGACTTATATAGAGTTTGTATAAAATTTGGGTAAATACTGTTTTTATTAATATTTGTACAACTATTTACAAAATACTTTTATAACAATGTGAATTGACCTTTCTTTTAACAAAAGTTTAGGTTAGAGTTTAATTTTTTAAAGCCAAATCAGGCTTATATTTAGTTGTATTTTTATCATGAGAAAATGGTTCCTAAATTTAACTTTAGGAAAATTACCCTAAGTGACTAAAATTTTGTATATAAAACTTCAATGACATTTTTGTAATAATTGAATTAACCCCTGCATTTACAAAAATAACATTGATTTTGTTTTACAAAATGACTTAACTTTAGGAGTTTAGATAATTCTCTAAAATTAATTTTAGGATTCTTGAACCTTTTATCATTATTTAAAAATTTAAATTTTATAAATTTTTAGGGATATACAATTATCTAAACAAATTAAAGAGAGAGAATATATTTCAAGAATTTGAATTTTTTAGGAAAATTAGATTAATTGGTGCTGTAAATGGATCGAGTATCTCTAATTTTTGAATTTTAAATAATGGTTAGCGTGTAATATGTATGTGATTGATATGATATCTGGATAGGATTAGTAGATAAAATGTAGATTAGTAGATAAAATGTATCTACGGATCTAATGAAGAAACTATCATGTTTCAATGCTTTATAATGAAAATGTTGATAATAGGTGAATGTATATTAGTTACCTCATCAAGAATATTTATTTTTATGTAGCTTGCCATGGAGTGAGGTTATTTTCCACATATTTTCCCCCATTCAGCCATCAATAATTATTAGGTCCATCAACCACTAAATGTTAGTGGGCCTTTAAAATCTGTACTAAATTTTTACCATTTTATTGATATGATACATGGATTGTGAATATAATTGAGCTTTTTTAGACCGGGTTTGATGGAGTACATGGAACTTAAAATGAGGATGAGTCACTCCTGCTAAGGTATTGAATTAATATGAAGGTTCCTTACTGAACATCTTCAAATTAATATAGGTTGATGTTTAACATATAGATATGGTTCATAAGAACGGATGAAGCAAGCTGTTGTGAAATCCGGTATTTTTAGCATTCTGTAAATTGCTGGTAAATGCTAAATTCATAAATTACCTTAATACTGTCTCAATCTTCCTTAAAAGTAGCATCATTGTTGCCAAAACTGACAAAAGTGACATACTAGAATTCAGGACATAAAAAATTTAATACTGTCTCACTCTTCCTTAAATTTGCACCTTAAGAATATTATGTAGACTAACTACAAATCTATTATTATTATATAAAAGACGAAATATTGAAAGTTTTGGTACGGTACGGTACCTGTTTTTTGGTACACGCTGAATTTACTGAATTATCATTATTTTACTTAAAAGTTTTATTAAGCCTTAGGAAACGAATTATAATAGAAAAAGAAATAAAAATTGTTTTCAATTATAACACGTTACCTTTTTTATTTTTCTAAATTAAAATAATTTCTTTAAATATCACACCCTTAGTAATCGAATTATAATAGAAAAAAAAATAAAAGTCGTTACCAACTATAAAATGTTACCTTTTTATTTCTCTCAATTAAAACAACTTCGCTAAATATCACAGACAAGTTTATTTAATAAAATATAATAATGATATTATAACCACCAATAACTAATAAATTACCTATTTCAACTACTTAATTGTTTATTTTATTTAATTATTATTTTACTTAAAGACTTTGTTAAGCTCCTTAACTTTAACAATCAATAAATTCTTAACTGCTTTACAAAAATAACTTAGCATCATAATCCCTATTCCTCGACAACAATAACAATCTCATCTCATAATGCAAAACTCTCTCTTCTTAAAACAATGCAAAAGTCAAAATTATCTGCAGTTCTAACCAATAGTTGTCACAGATATATTTTTTACGGGGTCCACATTAAAAAATATTTATTTTATATAATTTTTAGTAAAAATGTAAAGACAAATATAAAGTAAGTATTATCTTACAATTAAATTGCATAAACAAAATAGAAAAAAATTATTTGATTTTTGAAGTCGAATTATTTATCTATCTATATTATTATATTAAATACGAAACTTTACGGTACTTCCTTCAATTACATAATTTCCATTTTTTAATTTTTTTTAAGACAAAATATTTAAAGTTTTGGTACGGTACCTGTTTTTTGGTACACGCTGAATTTACTGAATTATCCTTATTTTACTTAAAAGTTTTATTAGCCTTAGTAATCGAATTATAATAGAAAAAGAAATAAAAATCGTTTTCAATTATAACACATTACCTTTTTTATTTTTCTAAATTAAAACAATTTCTTTAAATATCACACCCAGAGTAATCGAATTATAATAGAAAAAAAAGATAAAAGTCGTTACCAACTATAAAACGTTACCTTTTTATTTCTCTCAATTAAAACAACTTCTCTAAATATCATAGATAAGTTTATTTAATAAAATAGAATAATAATATTATAACCACCAATAACTAATAAATTACCTCTTTCAACTACTTAATTATTATTTTACTTAAAGACTTTGTTAAGCTCCTTAACTTTAACAATCAATAAATTTTTAACTGTTTTACAAAAATAACTTAGCATCATCATCCCTATTACTCGACAACAATAACAATCTCATCTCATAATGCAAAACTCTCTCTTCTTGAAACAATGCAAAAGTCAAAATAATCTACACTTCTAACCAGTAGTTGTCGCAGATATATTTTTTACGGGGTCCACATTAAAAAGTATTTGTTTTATATAATTTTTAGTATTAATGTAAAGACAAATATCCTTAAAGTAATTATTATCTTACAATTCAATTACATAAACAAAATAGGAAAAAAATTATTTGATTTTTGAAGTCGAATAATTTATCTATCTATATTATTATATTAAATACGAAACTTTACGGTACTTCCTTCAATTACATAATTTCCATTTTTATATTTTTTTTAATATTTTACTCAAATGCCCTTACTTAATTAATATCTAACCAATTACTTTTATAAGTAAAATGCGTTGTTTTTTTTTATTTTCACCAACTAAAACAGCTCTTTCTCTACAAATATTTTAGACAATTCTTTTTAGTCTATACCTTTTTTAAATAAAACATGTTGTCTTTTCTATTTTCTTCAAATAAAACAAATCTTTCTCTAAAAAAATTATGCACAATTCTTTTAAATATATGTTGATTATCTATCTATTAATCTATCTATCTTCTATATTTTCTATACTATTATATTAAAAACGAAACAATCTAAGTTTTGTTGATAGTCGGTCTGGTCACCGCAATTATAGTATTATTTTAAATAAAACACTTTCATAAATAGAAAAATATTCATGACAAATTTATAATATGTCTAATGATTTTCGTTAAAACAAAAATAAAATATAAAATTCACCCGGTCGGGCTAAACAAAATTATACTATTGATCAAATTTTAAATAAAATATTAAAAAAATTACATATAGTTAGTTGTATTTGAAGAATCGGGATAAAATAAAATAATAAATTTTTTATTTTAACCCTTACCAACTGGATCTTGTCGCCCCTGGCAATAAACATGCGTGAACCATTTCACGGAGTATATGTCCAGATAGTCCAAAGTCTCGATCATCTCTTTCTGATCCTAGATTACGTCCGAAAAAACCTGCTACGGAACTAGCGAGTTTAAGGGTCAATCTGACAAAATTATTCATTTCTTATTATTGATCCTACTAAAAATATTTTATTATTGGACCAGACCTTAACAAGAATAAAAATTTGAAAGGAAATTTGTGAGGTCGATATAATGTCATCAAACTAAAACAAAATAATACATATTATCCATTCGGTCTAAAATATAATAGTAATCACCCTGGGCTAAAAAAAATAGTAAATATAATTAGCTGGATTTTGTTAATATAACGGGACTCAAACTAACATAATTTTTTTGCCATTAGTACATAAAATTTTAACATGGATTCGGGTTTTAACTTATTAAACAAACATAAATCTGAATATAGTTAGTTGGATTTAATCGGTGAACAGAGTAATGACAGTTCGTATACTATTGATCTCAGCTAAAATTTACATTTTAATTAAATATAATAATCTTTCGTAAACGCGCTTATAACTATCAATAAATATATAAATTTCAATCATTAAATTATTTTTAAAACTGTAATGTCACTAACTTATACAACTATGTGTATATTAATAAGCATTATCAAATCATATTATTAAAATTTCAAATAAATAAGTTTCAAAACTTAAATTTTTTACTTCAAATTAAATTCAAAACAATTATATAATATTAAAAATAATCCGTGCATCGCACGGGTTTTAGGTTAGTTATAATATAATGTATATTGTGTAAATTTTAATTAATAATCTTATTGATTTGTAATATAATACTGTCTCATATATCTTTTTCATGATAGACTTCATAGCAATCATTCCTTTTGTATGTAGTTAGTAATCTTATTAGGCCTCATGTTCCAAACAAAAATTCATCAAACAACTAATCTTCAATCGAGCGATAAAAAACTGCCAATTGAATTTTGATGCACCATATGAAGTCAAGTTTTTAGTATATTTGTTAAAATCTTAAAATTGAAAATTCATTTTGTTAAGCACTAATTCATGATAGTTAATCCTTCATACTGTATCTTTTCATTAGTTCACTTCATATATAATAGTAGCCCACTTCATATATAAAATAGTAGTCCTTTAGTAATTCTCAAATGGATCATCAACATTCTATTTGGCATCATTGGACATTTTAAGCATTGACATTATGCACTCTTGGACTTCTTAAGTATTGTCAAGCATTTCCAAACATGTCAATAAGATTGTGCTTAGTATAAAGAGTATAGAAGAAAGTTATGACTCACGCAAATGAACATTTTTTGTCACTAACTATACCTGTTATGCATCATAAACGAGGTAATGTACGTGTTATATTAATTAACAAAACATTCAGATTGTTATTAAGTTCACTTCTTATAATCGTCAATTGCTTAACGCTGAAATTTTTGTGGCAAATATAATCCGGGCATTGATGTGAGATTTTAATCAAGCAATAGGTTCATGTATTTTTCTTTGAAAATGACAATTATGTTTTTTGGTGCATCTTTATTTGTTCGTTAATATAATTAAGAGTTCATCATCTCGGAATACGATATACCGTTTTTTTCATTTTTATAACAGTTTACGTTTAATAAATTGTCGGATAACAAGTTTGCGTAGTGCATGTTAAAGTCCCTAGTAATATATAATTGATGAGAGTTGAACCATTAATATAATTCTTATATAATAATATAAATAATTTGAACAAAAAATTTCATATAAATTTTTATAAATAATAATATAAATGAGTGGCCATAGGCGGCCTTAATTTATTACACGCGCTGCTGCGTGCACTGGATCCACTGCGATCGTTTCAAAATTTTTATTGCGCACTAGGTAATATGTATAATATTTCAATTTTTTTATTATTTGAGTTGATTAGAAGTCCACGTAATTTTGATATTAATTAATTAATTTATTATTATTGATTTTGTGATTTTCTTTGGGTGTGTGTTAGGTTATAACATATCGTATATTCTCGGGTTTATCCAACCCATGTTATCTCTTATTAAATATAGTTTAAACACATTATCCTAATGTATTGGCTTAAAATTCGTAATTTTTGTATAATTTTAAAGATATTTATCTTTATTTTATTTTTATATAACAAACTTCAAAATACTGAATATCAAATTAAGGTAGGGACGAGACTCCTGTCATAACACTTGTATAATTTATTTATTTTTTTGACAAATGCAGAAAACTTTCATTAACTTGAATATAATATAGTCAGGACAAACCTCCAACCGTCGATACAACCATACAACCAGGTGAGAAAACAAATATCATACTAAAAACAATTAGATGATTTGTTTCCTGATCGTTTAACACAGAATTTAAAAATTCTTGAAATTAAAAAAGAAATCAAAGACATCCCAAGCGATCCAAATTGTACCAACATCTCTGAAAATAGGAACATCGCAATTGACCATATCACATAAAAACAATTGCTAGCCCAATGTTCAGAAACACCAATCACATAAACTGAGATTGGAGAAGCGACACCACAGCTATCTACTTGCCGGACACAAGTTATAGACATGCCGACATGCCGAAAACACCTCAGCTATCTATATGCCAGATACCAGCTATAGACATGCCGAAAGTGTAAACCCGTGAAAGATAAACAATCTTTGGTTGTGAAAGGTGAGCTCTTGTAATAATCAACACCGCTCCAAATTCGATGCAGGCTTTGCAGATCACCAAGAAT
The DNA here is from genome assembly GCF_009905375.1 of Apium graveolens. NCBI lineage: Eukaryota > Viridiplantae > Streptophyta > Magnoliopsida > Apiales > Apiaceae > Apium > Apium graveolens. The sequence goes on from NW_027419048.1 coordinate 116,232, forward strand.
ATCAATAAACTCGTTCTCAACCGATTCAACACCAAATAAACCCAACCATAATTAAACAAAAACATAACAAAACACTCCAAAAGGAGAGACAAAACACACACTCCAAAAGGAGAGACACACAAACACCCAAAAAATTGGGTTTTATTGGAGGGAAATTAATAAGAACAAAGGAGAATGAAGGGGTTGGGGTTTTCCACCGGAGAAAACTGGTGGAAGCCCCTCGATTTACTTAGAAAATGAAAAAAGAGGAGAGGAGAGGAGGGAAATCCCTAAAAAGTATTTGTTTTTTTAAAAAAATTGGTTTCACATTTTTAAACAGGGCCCAAGAAAACTAAGGCCAGTTAGTAGGCACAGAGACAAGAATGAGCTGCATGTGAAACTAAACTGAAGGTACTAATTCTATCATATCTGCTATGTTGTATTGTATTCTATGTTCTTATACTATATAGTTTCTTCGTAATTAGTTCTATATACAAGAATGTGAGCTATTCCCGTATTAATAATGATCACTGAGAAACTAGCTTTCCAGGACCAGAACTAGATAGAATGTATATGACTTCGACATGGAAAAATCTCAGGTGTTTGATTTTTTGTCTTTCTTTCCTGCAAGAATCATCGAAATTTGGAGACCTCTGCTGAAAGCTTGATTAAAGAGCAGCCTTATTTGGAATTCCGATACGAAAGGGAACCAGGATAATATAACTATTGGCATGAATATCACCAAAGACATCATGCATTCATATGCCCTAGCCAACTCCATCAAGGAATTCCAGAACCCTATACCTTTCAAAGCAGGCCTGCATGCTTGTCCGATCTGCGAAGAACAAGGGATAACAGAACTTGATTATTATTAGTGCACATTAGCCTTCAAAAGCTTTTGATAGAGTATATTTCTTGGGCAATATTGGTGCATTACAGTAGGTACAAGAAGGGGCCTATGTGACATCAGGTTTTAGTTGCACCATTTTTCGGAGAAAAGCATAGGTTAGATTATAGATACTGCAATGGGCCTGGTTTACTATGTGTGCAATGTACTCATACAATTACAAACATATCTTTTAAAAATAATACTGTGCTGATGCAACTTACCAAGAGAAATGCCCACCCAGTGGGTGCGAAAGCAAGGAGGGCAGCAAATATGTCGGTTATGGTGAGGCCGCATACAAGAAATAAGATAGTCATAACCGTTACAAATCCAAAGAACAAAAGCACCTTTACAATCCTGAACATGAGCTGAAAGTCGGTACCAAATTTTCTTCTGCCCATCGATAGCAGCTGGAGGTACACAAACATGCTGAGATGAGAGATAAGAATTAAGAAACACCAGTTGCGCGTCACCTGGTAATGCACAACATAACTACTATACAGAGAGCAGGGGCTGTGCAAAAAAATTCGGAGCCCTGCACGCGCGCATTTTCATAATCGGGCCTCTAGCTAATTTGTACTTCAATATAAATTTAAATAATTTTGGTAAAACATAATAAATTACTAAACTACATTGTAAACAAGAAATATACTCCGACAAAACAATCCACTTTTTTTTAAAAATTTCAAATTTAGGTGATTTGTCAATAATCTTACCTTTAGTACCAGAAGGATTGTTGCCATGACGAACCAAGAAAGACCGTAAACCTACAAAAATTTGTGCTGGTGAACTCATTGATTAATGACATAGTTAAAGAGCGAAAGACTGTGAAACAAAGACTACTTACAGCTATATTCTTGCTTTCGCGAGCTATGTCAAGATGATAGACGATGCCATATTGGTAAATAAAGAAACGAAGTGCAAGGATTATCTCAAGCACTCTACTCCTTAGGTTTGTGCTTTTTAAGTGCTCTTGTTCTCCATCCCACCAGGACTCCCAGCTTTTATCAGGAGCAATACCAATACCACCCCTATTTCCCATCCACCTCTTCCAGTCTGCCCAATCATCCACTGTTTTCTGCCAGTCAAATCCTGAAGGATTGAATACAAACGGAGCAAACAACCAGGACCCCACCAGGAACCACATTGAGAGAGTAATAAACAAGTTTAGACTTGAACTACGATACGATTCCCCATAGACTCGATATATGATCAGCAATATAGCCATCTCCAACCCTTTAACAAAATGACTGCGCGAGTACAACCTGTAATTATCAGCAAATTTTGCATGGAAGACGACAAATCCGCGGCCTGTTGCACGATACTTGGAGCCCCCATGCAGAATTGTTCTACCATAGTAATGGGCTTTTGTCCCAAGCTGGAAGGTAAAGAACACAGATGCCAACTGTAGCTGCATAATTATGAAATCACCAACAGCAGTCCGAAACCCTCTTTCCAGACCAATTTCCATGACCATAGGTAGCACAAGTAACAACCCCAGCTGATTTACAGACTGCGGGGCCAAAGCCTCTTCCAGAGATTTGTTTATATGAAGATCTGGATTGTTAATAATACGCTTTTCCAACCCACTTAGGACCATGTAAAGACGTCCATACAAAAAGACATATACTATAAGCACAGTGACCTGAAAAATGTGATTTTCAAATCAAACTCAAAATCACATTTTAAATGTATACGATTGTTAGCCAAATGTGTTATTATTGTTAATACTAAATGAAGTGCAAACTGAAAAATAAGAAGCTTAGCATAAAAAAAATCCTAGAAGCCTACAAGTAGCTTCATTTTAAGGGACAGCTAGCTCATGAAGAGAAATAGATGTAAGCAAGTCAGGTATGCCCATAAACATCGTAAGGAGACCAGTAAACATAGATACGAAAGAACACTAAAAGGAAATATGGAACTGAAATCAGTAGATGAGCAAACTAGAGAATGGCCTTTATTGTCTGGTTGTAATCCTTGACAATCAAAAGAATGAAAATCGTGAACATCATTATAAATGTTTGTCAGTAATCTAGTAATTCTAGGGTCTGCACTTGGTAGCAGTTTCACTCTATAAAGCATCTCCGCTCATTTGGTTATACTATACGCTAGATAGCATTATTATTATTATATCCCATTGTTTACCCCTAGGACAAAGAACGATGTTTTCAAATATAGTATCACAAGCAGAACTCATACTCATAACTTTCTGAAACAGTGAAGCTAGAAGACTCCTAGACCATTATATACATTGTATGGACGGTTAGGCATTGTTAAATAATGATACCTATAGTCATGTAACTTATAAAATATGTAAAGAATTAAGCTACTAAATCCTTTTCCTAGTAAATATACCATGCTGCTAAAGTAGAAACCAACTGTGGTGAAGTAGAAAGAGAGCATCCTATAAAAGTCAAACCGGCGTCCAAGTCGATAAACATCACGACTAAGTGTCTGCTCTCCATTTCCATTGGCAACCTTAGCTTCAAACTGGGATATTTGATTCATCCCAACATCCCGACCTTTTCCTACCTGTATATACTCGTGATGCGTGATATATCCACCTCGTAGAATCGAATTGTAACCTGAAAAATTTCACAGTCAATCATTAACTACTTATTCAATATACAAAAGACAGGCATCCTGGAACGAATTCATTTACCTGAAAATATGTCTTCACTCAAGTTAACTATTTTTGAAGCTTTGCTTATGCCACCCCTTGTTAAGTGAAAGAGTCTGTCAAAGATATCAGGATGTCCATAGTGGAAGCGAACTCTGCAAAAATACACATTTGTGATAATCACTTAAACAAACAATTGTATACTTATTAAATATTTACAGAAAGGAAAACAAATCAACGTTCATTTAAATGATGACTTTCACATATGGTCACAGATCACTTATTAGTAAACTTCAAAAATATGCCAAGAGATCACTGGGTTCGTTAATGGTTTACTTTCACATATGGTCACAGATCACTTATTAGAAAACTTTAAAACTGATTACTTTACACGGTTTGACTTGAGGCCCAACTAGTACCAAGTTGTCCACTATAATACAACCATTATCAAACATGAGTACACGACTATTACATATTAAATCTATGGTGACATGACAAAGCAAACGTTGCTGCCAAAATAAAGAGAAAGCGGGAGCATGCGGGGCATAATCTCCATCAGGTTTCAAGTACCTATGATTTCATGCTTCATGCAGTCATAGAACTGAATTTGACAAAAGATGATTAGTATTCTAGCCAGACAGTTTCATCGACAACTTATTTTGTTACTCTACAATTGAAAGAAGAAAGTAGTATGAAATAAAATGCCATCAACCAATGGCAAAAAAGAAACATAATAGAGGCCAAGAATACTTGATACAGTAAAAAAACTACACTTCTTTTTATTGTTCTGCTAAAACAATTATTGTAAAAGATATATACAGGTATATAAACTTGAAGAAAGCCATTTACTTTTTTAACAAAAGTTTTCTATTTATATGCAGTTTTACTATCATTAGCTCCCCAAGAAACAGCCAAGTCAGATGGACGAATATTATAGTAGATACACGTCACACTTGTACTTTGTTAATATTTAGGTTTCTAGTAAGGAGGAAGATGGCCCTACCTTAGCGGATCTGCCAATACTCTTTGACCAATAGTTACGAAACTAGTCTCCTGATTGGACATAAACCAAGCCAGAGAAGAAACACTGAAAAAACAAAAAGAAACCAATAAGAAAAACCTATTACTCTATCAAAATAATTTAGGTAAATATCATCGGTTGACCATACCAGGATACATTACAATGAAGAACTTTAAAAATTAATTTCAACATAACCAACCTTCCTGTAAAAATATGTTCTCTCAATCCCAATATTGTTGGTCTTCTTGTCCCATGATGAGTTTTCAGAAATTCCTCAAGTACATTTCTCATTTTGAAAGCTTCCTCAAAGTAATTATCCTGTAAGTAGAGAAGTTGGTCACTTGACTATACTATATTCATATGGACTGAAAAAGGTCTAAAGGTCACCTGATTCATGTCGATGGTCTGAAGGGCTTCCCCACGTGTGAATATGATGGCATGATTCTGATTTTCAGGTTTCCCTTCACCTATTTCAGTAGGAGAACCAGGAAGCTTGATGCGATATATTTCCTAATTTCACAACAATATCAAAAATAAGCATAGGAAATGTTTCGTCAAGTAGCCACCAAAAAATCATCATGAACTATATAACAACATCATCATGAGCTATATAACAACTCATTTTACTGGACTGATAAACCAAAGCCCTCCTTCATTGTATAATATTTCCTCATAGTTAGTGACTCACCTCATCTAACTTATCCCCGCCCTTGACAAGAACAGAGTAGTAAACTTTCTTAGATTTGCCATCAATAGGTTCCTCTCTTTCGTCGATGTACGCAACACGCAAAGATGGATACCTGAAAATTGAAATGAAATTTAAGTTTTATCAAATTTTAAACACGCCAATGACAGAGACAGTAGCATTATAACCTACGTTAGCATGAGATTTAAGATGTTGGAGTAACAACTGTGATCTCGACCGTCGCTGGACTTTTTCTGCGCACCATAAACCTGACAAGATACAACATATGTGAACTTCAAATCGGCCAAAGCTTGGGCGTGTTCCTTGAGATTTTTATGTTCATTCATATCAATAGTCCGATAGCCTCCAAAGATAGCTGAAAAGAACATGAATAGTCATAAGAGAATATGCCTTCACGTGCAATCTATAGATAAACAAAGAGGTGAACCATATATTGGCTGTAAGTGCAATGTTTTTTTGACAGAAACACTAACCATTATCCCCAGCAAAATCCAAGAAGCATTGAAGTTCAAGAGCTTCCTTGTAATACATCATTCCTCTCACTGCAACATGTATATTTATATAATTCATACAAAAATGTCAAAGTCAGAATCTTTCCTGATGCCGAATACCAGAAAATATGATTAAAAAACAGTTGCGGTTTTGTTACCTGTTCTTGAAAGTGTCTGGCCCCTGTATGAAACCCATTGGCGTGTTAACTCAGCCATATCTTTTGTAGAATATCCAAGTTTTGGATCTTTGATACGATCCTCAAAATTCTTCCATTCATCTAATTTTTCATACAAAACAGTCCACTTAAGAGCAGTAGTATCGATAAAAGGATTATGACCAAATATTCAATTTTATGCACCTGGATATATTTTCTGAAGGTAAAATAAAATTGATATCCCATCTTCATTTTCCTTATTAAGCTCGTCTTCTGAATAAAGGACATCTTCCTTGTAATATGGAGTCAAAACACTGATACCAAGTCACAAGAACAGTAAAATTTGGAGTTCTACGTAGATACCAAGATGTCGATTATAATCAGATATAATGTAATTACGAATACTATTTTATTTTTGCAAACTTGTGCTTGATGCTTAAGCAAGTGAAACATCACGAAGTTGGAATCAGCAATATTTATTTTTCACTAGTCGAATAACTCATCAACAGGCAATTCATATGACTAGTTTATGTGTACAATTGTATCTGTACGATCATGAACCAACTCTGATAATATTGTATCCTTTATATTCACCTTCCATACATAGCATTGCTAGGTTTGTACTTTAGTCTATAATTTACTTTAAATGAAGTTGCATCTACATAGAGTAACTTCAATACATAAGGATCATAGTAGCTTTATTTGCAAAAGCAATCAAAGTAAATTTAAGTACTATGCATGGATTAAAGTATATGAAAATTTCTGATCAGTGGAGATGGTAAAAGAGAACAACGGTTGCTGCTTTAGCTCTTCAGTAAGAAAATAAGTTGCATGTTTTTGATTTAGAACATGACGAAAGGATGTCAACAATATGTAGTTTCAGTAAAAGAAGTTAGCCACTGACATATAAGCGATTAGGATAATAAAAGATATAGGTTCTATGAGGATCCAAAACTTTCAGAACTAAAAAACAAAAAGGACCATTCTTAGATTATAATACTTGACAAAACCTTGAACCCGTTAACATAGGTAGGTCACAGCATTAACAGTAAAGAGACAAAGTTTAGGTTTATTCATAAACTTATCGAGAATTCTTGGGACATCTGAAGATATTACTCAAGCTGCTAGATTATCCAGTCAAGTTGTTGACTTCACTACTGATTTAACTTCTGCTGTGAGTTCAGCTGGTCCTTTTAAAGGCATAGAAGTTTCTCAATAAAGAAACTGAAACATACAATGACCTAGACAGTAAAAGATCACAAATAGAAAGATATAACAAGAATGTACCCAGGTTCTGTCTATAACAGAAATCTAAGTGCAACAACCACATGCTTGCACTATTGCATTTCAATTTACTTATATATATATATTATTTCTTACAAAAATTGGTGAGTTTTAATAAGTGATACTTGCATTCTGTTCTCATACATTCGAAGTTTAAAGAATATCCTGATGCTACACAAATGACCATTAGTCAACCTGAGATGGGAGGAGCATGAGAATTATCCGATCAGAACGGAAAGTCTCATATTGGGCTTCGATAGATCTACGATATATCTACAAGTTATAACAGAACTGCAACCTTTTTGTGCCAAAACATAACAATCTGGAAAGTAAAGAATCGTCCTCGAATGTTGAATCAAACATACAAAAATATTGCTTCACAGAGGTTTGGTTTCTAGGTAAACAAGAATACGAAAAGAGAACTCATATACTATGTCAAAAAATTAGCAAGACTAAAAGTCATAGGCTTCCATATATATGTTCTAAAAGAGTGAACTTGCTTTTGGGCAATTGACATTATTATAATGCAAAACATTAAATACATGATAAGTGGGCTGTGAAAAAGTGTGCAAAAAAATGCATGGATTAAGAGGAACAGACCTAAAAGAGAGCATGTCACGAACTTTTGGAGCACTTGGCATATTCATGTATAAGGAATTTGTAAAGAAAGTGATGCGACGACGAGCTTCTATATTCATAGGAACATTAATGGCTGATTCTTTGACAGTGAGAAGCAAATGAAGTCTAACAACCTGTAAAAACATGAAGAAAAAACAGACATAAATGATCCTATATCGACTAGGACAATAGTTTGAGCAAATACCTTCTCTCTCCAGGATCGATTCTGAGTGAGGCGAATATTGATACTCTCAAACTTTTCCTTTTTGCTATCTTGATTATCCAGATGGTCTGGATGAGGCTTGTCAAGAATCCTGTAATGAGAAAGAAAAGTTAGGATATTCAAACTCATTCTAAAGCAGAATTAAATAGATAAATGTACATAGCCATGTGTTCATCAAAAAATGAACTCACTCCTGTCCGCTGTTCATAACATCTGTTGTAATAATCTCCATAATATCTTGGAGTACGTTAATGATTGTAGATTTGTATTGCTCCTCATCGTCATAATCTTCTAGCTGTTTGTGTGATCAAGTAAAAAGTAGTAAAAAGAAAGGCCCACGCCCTTCGCTTCCAAAATTGAGAAAACAGTTATTATAAATTATGTTGATAGTAACACATTACCAGAAGATTTAGGAACTTCTCTAACTTATCATTCAGCAAAGGCAAACCACTCATCCGAAATTCATTTAAGAATCTCCGCTGTTGTATGCTAACATCCAGTTCATGGCATATCTGCCTAATTATCCTATAGAAGGAGAATAAAAGTTATTGAAGGCATCTGTGCAGGCACATGCAAAATAATCTTGTCACTTTATGACATTCGTATCGTCTTAACACAAATCTAAAAAGAATGCTTACTGACCTAACATTGTATTTGATTATTGGCTATTTTGAACGTTGAAAGATATTTCATTCTATTTTAATGTCACTGAGGAATAAAAGAAATGGGCAAAATAGATCATGATTAAATGTAATGGCAATTCACCACTGGGTAAAAACAACAATCGCAGATAGTTTTATTTGGGCGTTCTTATTATACTATCTGAAGATTTTCCATCAAAAAATTTAAAAACATTCGTGAAGGTAGTGTGATCTGACTTACATCTTATCTCCTTGATCTTCGAGAAGGCCATAGAGCACCTCCCTTAGTGTCTCATAGCATTCTATGACTGCTGAATGCATATAATGATCAGCAGTAATCTTCCTAAACAAATCAGCATCCTCCTTTTTCTTGAAATCTTTTGCCATGTCCAAAGCAATTGGAATCTTATATATAGAAGCAAAAAGTCAATACAAGGGAATCCGAGGATATCTAGAAACAACGTACAAGCACGGGATCATCACCTTACTAGCAAGCAAGAAAGGAGGCCACTGGACTACAGAGACTGTACTGTTCGACGTGTATGGTACAAGTAACAGATCTCTCTCCCTAAAACACGAAAGCGTATTAAATTAATTATGAAGAGCTCAGATTGAATTAACTGCTTGTGGGAAAACACTTTTTAACCAAAATTAAAGAAACTTCTACCTATGGCTTATGAGGTCCTCCATTCTCATAGAGAAAATAAATTCATTCCACACCTGGGAAAATTTTGCAGAACTCTTTTTTCCCATTGGATCATCCTAATGGAAAGTATTATGCAAACCAGAATAAGAACGAAACTTCTAGTGCAAAAATAACATATTGCTCACACATAGATGTCATGACTATATTTAACTAATGTAAAAGATAGGTGAATATGGAAGATTGGAATTACCAAATGCTCTATCCTGGCCATTTCTTTAGAGTATGGAACAAGACGTTTACGGAAAGCTGAAGGTACGGAATCAAATCGAGAGCGCAACATCCCAAGTGTCCGTACCTAAATATTAGTTTAATGAACTTAAAAGTAAATGTGAAGAAGAAGCAACGTGCTAAATTTTGGCTGATATGATACCTATCTTGAAACTGGTAAACAGAACTCAATGCATCTGGATGGTTACTAACCTCACCCAGGTGGCTGAATGCTCCATTGACCCCTCCAATAATCGTTGCATAAATTGCATACCATATCTGTGTATCCATGAAATAGACCTAGAACACGCCAATTTCTCTGGATTCAGAACTACCACAAAACAGAAACTAGAAGCCAAAAAACTCTTTATGGCCACTTACCATGACAACAGGAGTCCATATAGCAATAACAATGCCAATATTGTGAGTTCCTGTATCAAATGAAGAATAGTTGGGAAATACCCTGGATATAACATTTACTTAATATTATAAATTTCATTTTAAAGTTATTGACATATTACCATTTGGAAAGAACTCGTGCCATTCATAGTTACCAACATTAACCCTCATGATCACCTTCGTGGGTCCAACCAATGGCAGTATCTACACAAAAATGACAGAAAGGACAAATAGCTTATCAGGAGCACAATCAAATGCGTTCTGAAAGGAACTCTGAATTATTAATATAAGAACTAGATTTTAAAATCTAGTTCTTAATGCAAGTGCACGCCCTCCAGATATGGTACTTCTTAATGGGAAAAGGCTCGGTGTACACAAAATTTAAGCAATAAATTAAAAGGTGACTTAAAATCTGGACGAGTTTAGATCAGATTTTGTATCTCATGTTTTGACAATAAATCAATAACCCAATTATAAGCATGCAAATGCGAAATTCTTGCAGTAACTACCTGTATACGTTCCATGTGGAGGCTACCCACTATAACATCATGTTCATCTTTGTTTACTATGTAATCATATCCAAAGTAAACATTTTAATGTGATAATATCCAGAATAGATAATATTACCTCCACATAGTAGCTAAATGCTAGCTTGCTAATCAACAGCGTAATCCAAAACATAGTGTACCTAAACAGATAGGTGTTTTTCCGTCAGAAGGATGAGGAAGTATGAAGAATTTATAAGTTATAATGCCACATGGTGAACATATATTAATCTTAAAAAAACTGCTTAATTAGGTCATCCTGCCAGTGCTCGTAAAACTGAGAAAAGGAAAATAGAATATACTTACTTAAGAAGGGAAAACATGTCTTCATGCATTCCTCTTCCAACATAGAGCTTTGGCTGAGTAAAATCAACAAAAATTGTTATTATATATGACCAAAAGAACTAATTTCCCTAATATAAGATATGAAGCTTCATTTTCTTGCCTGCGCCCACCACATAAGAAGACTAATTATTCGCCAGTTTGACCGCTCCATGGATCTTCGCAGTGGAGGAAGCAGAAACATTAAGGCAGCCAGAAGGTTGGGTATTAGATAAATTGCAACACAATAGCTAAAAAATGATTGAGCCCGCCAGTTCCCACCCAAGGTACTGAAAAATTTCACAATTCCTGTCGGGTTCTGAAACGATCTTGAGTAGCTAACTGACAGGAGCACAACCCAAAATGCGGCCACTAAGAATTTCAGAAGGTAGCGAATGATCTGGCTCCATTTTAAGCTTCTCCAAGCATTGAAACTAAGGATTATATCTAGGGTAGCTGTAAAACATTTGGTAAAGTAATAATCAAACCAAAGGGAAAATTCGATAATTGCTTAAAAAACCAATAATAACATTCGTGATACTAATCAACAAAAAACCCCTAAAGAGTGGAAATTTCGAATACCTTGCAGAAAGTTGAGATAAGTAAGAGTGACAAAAATGCTTAAAATGCTTTTAAAAACGTCAGCTTCAAATATGACAGTAAGAGATCCGTTATGATTCCATGCAACAATCACCATGGCCTGAAATAATAAATTTCGCAGCCAGTAATCTACTGCACAGATGCTTAAAAACCAGGGTAAATCCTGGTAATATGCAAAATGTTCACAAGAGATCTCAGTATCGGAATACCTGTAGTGCCAGTATGAAAAATATCCACATCCGATCAAAACTTCTATAAATATGCAAAAATGTTCGAATTTCGACAAAATTGGTCTTAGGCTTCCTCTTTCCAGTAGTAACCTCATTACGTCCCTGAAAATGTAAGACATTTATCAAAATTGTTTCGGAAACTATATTAAGATAGCTCAAGTCATGACAAGCTTAACACAGCGTGATAAAGAAATTGCGGAAACATGAATAAGTTTATTTATATATTCAACTCTATGAACTGCAGATGGTTGGCTGGTAGTTACATTCATTATTCTAGTAATTTTACTATGATATCCAACGAGGTCATTCTGCTATTTTTCCCCAATCTGCATCAGCTTCTCAGTGAGCAGGCATAATTCTCTTAGATTTCCCTTGTATTATGCATCAAAGTATCAAACTTAACATTCCTAAACACTGAGATTAGTTAAAAACACTTTTCACAACTTTAACCTGTGACTTTAGCAATTTGTAGTTGTTATTTTAAAATTACATTGCAGTAAGAGAAAACTGCACCCAAAGGCGAAAGCCACTGAGTTGAAAACAGAGGAAAAAAAATCTACAGCCTGTATTGCAACTTGGTGTGCACTATGTTTCTACTTTATTGGTCATAGACAGAGTACGTACTACAAATAATTTATAACCCACATCTAGAGCTGCTACTAGATGCAAGAGTAAATATTCGCTTGCGTGAAAATGGGGTAGTGTAACATAACCAGATTTTAAATGTTTAAAATTCTAGAGGTAAGCTTGAATAAGACATGAACATCACAGAATATTGACTAATGCTATGTTCATGATACCACTTTATTCACCGAATCCCAGTATCGATTAGGCATACGAGCACTTAAACTTTGGGCATTAAAAAACCCTAACAAAAGAATTCAAAGCAAAGATTTGGAATTTTTACTATTTGGCACACATACTATTAGGTTTTACGTAGTTTCCCGAGGACACCATTAGCTCTCAGTCACAAATAATTATGTTTGGCACACCCAAAAAGTTCTTTTATCATTTTCATGCTTATAATCAATAAGTAATATTAGCTTACTAAGGTAATCTTTATGCAGTTCACTATTGCAAGTTCTAAAATACACAAATTGTTGGAACAAAACTGAAGCATACAAGTTGACACAGTTTCCATCGTAACATATAGATGTATATACGCAAGGGCCCATTATACATTACCGAAGTATCTTGCACGGGCAAATGAGATGCATTAGCAGCTGGCTTATCGGGTTGCACAAAAAAGTCGGCCTTTTTGTCCATTGGCCATCCAAGCTTAAAACATTTGTCAGTCCTGAAAAACGAAAGGTTATGGTGCAACTTGTTTATATATGCTAGCAATCTAATCGAAACAATAAATATGGAAAGAAACATAATTGGTATTACTACCAGAAATATTCATTGAGATCGTCATAGTTTCTCCATGATGAATGGCTTGCTTTGCCATTTTTGTTTCTCCTTGCTTCCTATATACACCGAAAATTACTCAATTAAGATAAACACTTGTTTGAAATTTGTATTAAAAATGCCTCTCCTCCAAATGACATCTTGAATAAATTTTTTTTATCACACATCTTGAATAAATTGAAAATCGAGGTAAAGGCTTCCTTCCACATCGAATAGTCTTATATAATGTACGTACATAGCAGCTTATTAAGACCTATTTAGTGGGAAAATGGAATCCTGTTAACTGACCGAGGACATAATTAAAAATGTAAATTCAATCAAGCTAACCTTGCGCAAGACCTCATAGATAGGAGTCACAACCTCTCGGAGAAATGATTCTTCATCCCGTGGTGCTGATTGATATGCACCTCCACTTACTGGCTGGACATTACTAAACAATATTCCATGGATTTCATTTGACATCTGGGTAATAAAAAAATGTTACACTCAAAGTTTAAAGCCAATTAAATTGAGATTTAGTAGTTTAACTTCTCATTAATATTGCATGACAGTAAAAGCAAGTACAGGTAAAATTGTAGGAATGCTTGCTCCTTAATTTTTGTTATATGCCTTCCATTCATGTTCTGATAAAAATTTTACACGACACCAGCAAAATGAAGCTAAAGATAGGAAATAAACAAAAAAATTTAATGAAAGTTGCAAATCATACTAAAGAAAAGTCAACAGGGTCAAGAGAAAACTACGCTCTAATTAAAATCGACAAATGAGGTACCGAAGCCATGCTCTTGAGTCTAAAGCACTGTGATAAAAAATCGAGAGGTCAATATGATCAAAGGGAGGGATATATTTGGCTTCCCACCTAAGAGTCCGCAACTCTAACATAATGCCAGAAACATACTAACATACATATATCCGCTATTACTTTTCATTATGAAGAATACCACCACTGTCTTAGCTATTAATCATGATAACTATACGAAGTCAACACGTTCCCTCTAACTCGTAAAGAACCTCAGAATGTAATAGATAATGATGCAATAATCAAATCTTCCGTGCATATAAAGATCTGTTCACGATGAATTTAATATACTGTAAAACAGTTTACGTAGTTATGAAAATCAGACATGCTACCATCACTGCAAAACAAATTATAGAGTAAAGAATATAGTAGATTTTGTACAAAGATGCTTTGATATAATATATATTAGAATAAGGTGTTTACATAGGTGATGAAGAAGATCAGATGTCAAAATATTACAGTTATCAGTGAGACCTGCTAAATTACAAATATTAATAATAGGATTTAGATATCAACAGCCCATAATTCTCTTAATAAATGTACATTTAAATTTAAACAAACTCAAAAATAAACCAACTACATATTGGGTTTAAAATGCAATATTTGTTAATTCAAGTGTTTATGATGATAAGAGTTCTTAGCAACAGAATGAAGACTTCAGATTGGAATCATCCGAGATCTCAGCAATGTTTATCAGAATGCAGTTGGTTCAATCTTCCTGGAAGTCTATCCCGCAGGTTTAGTATTAGGTTGTTAGGGTTTGTGTATATCTTGTTTATCTGGATAAACCTTATCTCAAACAAACTCACCACCTTATCTTATAAATCAAGTTTAAATCTCTCAAGCCTTATCTTTTTACTTGATTTATCTTTTTCAAACGTACTAACAGATTAGTTTCAAAGTTTCATTCAAATATTTTCAAACAAACTTATCTTCCAATCTTATCTTGTGTTTGAAAATAATTCTGTTAGAACTTTGCTTATAAATACAACTCTTCATTTCAGATTTGTAGCTAACATTTTCTCGAGAATCCTTCATCATCTGAAATCATTTTCTTGTTTCATGCCCGAGATATTCATATCCAGAAAAACAAGAAACTTAGCTTGAGTTGTAATCAATTTGTTTATTCTTGTAACTGAATAGTGTATTCATATCAACTTTGTGCCGGGTTGTGGCAAGCTTGATTTCAAAGTATAGCAAAGTAGCTAGAAGGCTAAGGAATAGCAGTGGGCTAGGTAGCAAGGTAGCTTGGGAAAGGGGTTCTTTCAGGTGCTATATTTGTAATCAAGGAAAAGATTGTAAGTTCTTTTATTAAAGTTGATATAATACATTCTCTATGCTAGTTGGCATGGGGACTTGGATGTAGGCCATAGACTAGGTGTAGGGGCCGGACCAAGTGAAAACTTCTGATGTTTTTTACTTTTCAGTTTTCAGCATTCTGCATTTTATTTCTGTCATTTATTTTCTGCAGTGTAATTGAGACTGTCTCATACCCTGTCTCATTTGTAAAGGGACTGTCCCATTTGCATAAGAGACTGTCCCATTTGCCTTGACAGTTAGAATATTATTTTATCTATCGAGCTATCGAATTTCATTTGGTATCAGAGCAGGTGCATTTAATTCTCTTTTTTAGTGTTTATTTTGCTAGCGATCCATGGCTCAACCAGATAGGTATTCAAACAATTATCCACCACTGCTTCATGGTGCTGAAAACTACAATGACTGGAAGTTTCGAATGAAAATCTTTCTCCAGCGTGATGCATTTGAATGGGATGCTGTAGAAAATGGTTTCACAATTCCTATGAAAGAAGGAAAGCCAAAATCTCTCAAGGATCTCTCTCCCGAAGAAGTGAACGCAATGAATTCCAATGCTAAAGCTATGAACTCACTTCTCAATGGCATGGTAGCTACAGAATTAAGAAAAGTTTCAGCATGTACTACTGCCAAGCAGATTTGGGATACGATCAAAGTCAGCCACGAAGGCACGTCTAAGGTACGTGAAGTAAAATTAAGTATGCTAATGAGTGACTATGAAGGTTTCAGGTTGGAAAGAGATGAAAGCGTGCGAGATGCTCAAGGGAGGTTTCTGACATTGATGAATTCCATCTCACTTCTGGAAAGGATCATTCCTCAATCTGAGATAAATAGGAAAATCCTCAGAGCAATGCCAAAGAAGTTTGCTCCAAAGGTTACCATTCTGCAGGATTCAACACTGCTTTCGACTATGGATACTCTAACACTGTTCAGTGAATTGGAGGAATTCGAAAATCAGCTACGTAGATATGATGAAGAAGATGAAGCTCCTCGTAAGAAAACTCTTGCACTTAATGCAGATGCAGATGAGTCTCCTGACGATTCTGATGAAGATATTGCTCTTCTAACAAAGAAGTTTCATAAATTTCTTGCCAAACGGAATGCCTCCAAACGACCTGTGAAATCGCAGTTTATGAAGAAGGACTTCAAATCTAATCCGAGCAAGGAGGTTAAAGTGAATCAAAGCAAAGATACTTGCTTTGAGTGTGGAAAGAAAGGGCACTTCAAAAAGGACTGTTACAAGCTGAAGAACAAAAAGAAGGCATTAATTACTTGGAGTGATGATGAATCTGACGTGGAGATCGATTCAGACGATGAAGTTGCTCAACTTTGCTTTGCTGGACTAGAGGACAACTCCAGTGACAATGATGAGGTACAGAATATTAAGTATAATTCAAATATATCTTCATCTATGTTGAATTTGCAGGTCCAGGTTAAAAAGTTAAAAGAAAAGAATGCTTATTTAAAACAAGCATTAAGTGAAGTTCTTAGTGAAATGGATGACCCCATGAAGGAAGAAGCTTTAGTTGCTGAGAACAAATCATTGCTTGAAAGGGTTTCAAAACTTACTGAAGAAAATCTATATCTCAAAAATGAGATTGAGATGAAAGATGTATGTCTTGAAGCCTTGAAGAAAGAGTCAATATCTGTTGATTCAGAAACCGTTAAAGAAGACAGTGTTCCTGATCCCCTGGTTCCTGAATTAAAGCAGAAAGTCGAACAGCTTGAAAAGGATTTAGCTAAATGTTTTCATGGAGAAGGAACTTTGAATGCTCTTCTTGGTGAACAAAAATCTTCTCTTGATAAAGGAGGTTTAGGATGTGAGTCAATCAAGAAACGTGCATTTCAAGGCGGTTACAAGCGAACTCCTATGAAGTATAAGATGCCTTATGAGAAATGTCGAGATTGTGGGAAAGCTGGCCACCCTACATCTGAATCTAGATTATGTGGTATCAAGGGCCACTCTTCTAACTCATCTTATAAATCGTCTGCTAGATATAAATCTACTAATACTTCTGTTAATATCGTTCAGATGTGGATTAAGAAATCAGATAGACATTTATATAAGATTTGTGATACTAACCAACCAGGACCCAAGGTTAAGTGGGTACCTAAGACATAAAGCAATTCTTGCAGGTTTGTTTGAAGGTCCATGTTCCGCGAAATAAATGGATCATCGACAGTGGCTGTTCACGTCACATGACAGGTGATAAATCCAAGTTTTTATCTCTAGTTGCCAAGGAAGGTGGCTTAGTTACTCTTGGAGATTCAAACACCGTCAGAATTATTGGAAAAGGCACTATTGGTAATGACAGGTTTGCTATTTCTAATGTTCGTTTAGTTGATGGTTTGAAATATAATCTTATTAGTGTAAGTCAACTTACTGATGCTGGTCATAAGGTTAAATTCGATAAAGATGTATGTAATATTGGTACTCATACTAACGAGTTTGCTTTAGTTGCCAAAAGAAAAGGAAATATTTTCGTATTAGATTTTGATGAACAGCAAGAAGAAATTTGTCTAGCTACCGTTCAAGAACAACAAGATCTGTGGCATAGACGTCTTGGCCATGTTCACATGGATCTTCTTCGGAAGATATCTTCTCATGATCTGGTTCGAGGTCTACCAAAGCTGAAGTACAAGAAAATAGAACCTTGTTCAGCTTGCCAGCTTGGAAAAAAAGGTGAAAACTTCCTTTACTGCTAAGAATAAAGTATCAACTTCTGTTCCTTTGCAGCTCCTTCATCTAGATCTTTTTGGTCCAGAAAGGTATGTAAGCCTAGGAGGTAAGACTTATGCTTTTGTTATAGTTGATGATTATTCTCGTTTCACTTGGGTATTATTTTTACGAACTAAGGATGAAGCTTTTGTTGAGTTTAAGGATCTTATTACTAACCTTGAGACTAAGTATTCATTTAAGCTCAAGACTATTCGTAGTGATCATGGAGGTGAATTCGAGAAGGATTTCATAACCTTCTGTAAATCAAGAGGAATCACTCATGAATTCTCAGCTCCTCGAACTCCTCAGCAGAACGGAGTAGTAGAACGCAAGAACAGGACTCTACAGGAAACTGCCAGAACTCTACTGCATGAGAGTAAGCTTCCAAGAAAATTTTGGGCTGAAGCGGTACACACTTCCTGTTATGTTTTAAATAGAGTACTTATCCGTCCTATTTTGCTTAAAACTCCGTATGAATTGCTTAAGAAAAGGACTCCTAACATTAGTTATTTTCGAGTATTTGGTTCCAAGTGTTTTATTTTAGATACTCAAAATAATCGAGGCAAGTTCGATGCGAAATCCACGGAAGGAATCTTCTTGGGATATTCTACAACAAGCAAAGCTTATCGTGTTTATAATTCTTTCAAGAACAAAGTAGAAGAATCCATCAATATTACATTCAATGAATCCTCAAGGAATATATCTCAAATTGATGAAGACACTGCGGATCTATCATCTCATTCCCAAATGAGACAGTCTCATTCTGAAAAGAGTCAGTCTCATTCTGACAAATCAAACAGTCAAGACTCTCCGGGTCCATCTCAGTCTTCTGATAATTCTTCAGGATCTACTCAAGCTTCAGATGAATCTTCTGGCTCTCCAAAGACTCCCGATAGTGTTTCAAATGTGAATTCTGTTACTCCTCTGGATAAATCATCACAAGCGGAAATGAGGCAGTCTCTTTTGAATGAGACAATTCCTATTCATTTCCAGGCAGACAATTCTAATGAGGAAGAAATGAGTAATATTCAACTTCCTAAGTCTTCTAGGACTGTGAAGAATCATCTACCAGATAATCTTCTCACTGATTTAGATCAAGGGATTTCTACTCGAAGCAGACTTCATAATCTATGTGCATTCTGTGCTTTTGTTGCTGAATTCGAACCAAAGAATGCTCAAGAAGCAGTTGCAGACGAACACTGGTCTGTTGCAATGCAGGAGGAATTGAACCAGTTCGAGCGTTGTGATGTTTGGGAACTCGTCCCACCTCCTCAGGATGCCAAGATCATTGGTACTCGCTGGGTTTTCAAGAATAAGAAGGATGAAGATGGCAACATTATTCGAAATAAAGCTCGTTTGGTTGCTCAGGGATACAACCAGCAGGAAGGAATCGATTACGATTAGACATATGCTCCAGTAGCTCGTTTAGAAGCTATTCGAATCTTAATGGCCTTTGCAGCTCACAAGAAGTTCAAGCTCTATCAGATGGACGTCAAAAGCGCATTTCTAAATGGCTATCTCAAGGAAGAAGTCTACGTGAAGCAGCCTCCAGGTTTCATTCACGAGAAGTACCCTAACTATGTTTACAAGCTCAAGAAATCTGTCTATGGATTGAGACAGTCCCCTCGTTGTTGGTACGAGCGTCTCAGTCAATTTCTTGTGAACAATGGTTTCATTCGTGGTACACTCGATCCAACTCTCTTTATTTTTCATAAACGTGATAACTTTCTTTTAGTACAAGTTTATGTTGATGATATAGTATTTGGATCTTCTAACGAATCTCTGTGTAAATGGTTTTCTGATTGCATGCATAAGGAATTCGATATGAGTTTGATGGGTGAATTGCAGTACTTTCTAGGTTTGCAAATTAATCAGTCTAATGCAGGAATATTTATTCACCAAGGCAAGTACATAAAGGATCTACTCAAAAGATTTGCACTTGATCATGTCACACCTAAATCAACTCCGATGAGTACTTCAGTTAAGCTTACAAAGGATGAACAAGGTACACCTGTAGATGTCACTAAATTTCGAGGTATGATTGGTTCATTGTTATATTTAACTGCCTCACGACCTGACAGTATGTATAGTGTATGCTTGTGTGCTCGTTTTCAATCTTAACCTAAAGAATCTCATTTGAAGGCCGTTAAACGTATTTTTAAATATTTGAAAGGTACGAGTGACTTGGGATTATTTTATCCAAGCTCCTCTTCCTTTGACTTAATCGGTTTTTCAGATGCTGACTATGCAGGGTCACAGGTTGATAGAAAAAGCACAAGTGGTGCTTGTGAATTTTTAGGAGATTGTTTAGTTGCATGGCATAGTAAAAAGCAAACTTCAGTAGCTCTCTCTACAGCTGAAGGAGAGTACATTGCAGCTGGAAGTTGCTGTGCTCAAATTTTGTGGATGCAACAAACATTGTAGGATTTTGGTATTTCTTACTCAAATATTCCTATATATTGTGATAATACCTCTGCAATTAATGTCTCTAAAAATCCTGTTATGCATTCTCGTACTAAGCATATTGATGTTCGTCATCATTTTCTACGAGATAATGTTTCTAAAGGTAATATTGAGCTTATTTATATTTCTACTGAGAAACAGCGTGCAGATATCTTCACTAAGCCTTTAGCTGAAGATAGATTTTGTTTAATGCGTCGTGAATTAGGTATGTGTTCTCTGTAATTTATTACGTGATTTTATGTAATTTATATGTTTAAACATGAATTATGTCATTATACTTAAATATATGTTGTGTATTTATTATTTGAGTAATTAGGTTCCTGTTTATGAATTTGTGGTTTTTATTTTATTTGTCCGTGTGTTTTTGCGTGTATATAACATTAGATTTTGTAAATCTTTTGATTAGACTTTTCATTTCCTTGAAACTCGTGCATGTATCATTCATTCAATACATCACTTCTGTTTTGCACCTCTTCATCTCCTCTTCCATCTCTAACTCTTCAGTTTCTACTTCTTTTTAAACTCTCTTTCTTAATCTTTTCATTTTCTTTTCTCACTCTACTCTCTCATTCTCTCAAAATTCTATCCTTTCTCTCTTAACCCTAAAATCTTCTTTCTTCCATGGCTCGCCGTTCAAGATCCACCGCTAACCAAACCCCGACCCCTGGTCCGTCTGGTTCGAAGCGTCGTCGTATGGCCGCAGTTGTTTCCGAAGCATCTAGTGAAGCATCTCCTAATTCTTCCGAGCGTCATGCAAAGGAAAGCACTACTAAGGCGTGGAACAAGTCCATTCTGAAAGAAAGGTTGTGTGATACTGATCTTCTCTCCAAGATTGGCGTATCATCGTTGTTTGAAGCTGTTAGGTGTGTTGGGTTGTTATCGCCGTCGGATGTGATCTATCCAGATTTGGTAAAGGAGTTCTATGCAAATTTTTCGATTTTGGCCGACAATATTGTGTTCTCTTCGGTGAAAGGAAGTCCAGTTTGCTTTAAGGCGGATTTACTGGCCAGACTCACAGCCGTATCCGATCAAGGTCCCTGCCCGTTTACCACTCATCAGGCGTTTGACGAGATTCCTGGATTGCAATATGAGGAACAACTCAAAGCTATTCTCGGTGACAACTTTGTTTCTGTGTCTGTCAAACCATTGGTAACTGATTTAACTCCTATGTGCTTATTATTGTTTAAACTGTTTCATTCGAATGTTTTGCCTCGTAAATCTGGTCGTGATAGAGTCACATTTCAGGATTCTATTCTTCTGTCTGTGTTTGTTAAGAAAACCCCTTGTAATTTGGCTTCATTAATTATTTCCAACATGAATCATTGTGCTAAACATGAATCCATGCATCTTCCATACCCTGCTTTGTTAACAAAGATTTTTCAGTATTTTCGTGTTCCTTTTGAGTTTGCTAAATCAGAAAAATTGAATGTTGTTTTTGACTTGTCTGTTTTAACTGCGAATGGTCTCGTAGTTTCTGAATCAAATGAGTTAGTTTTTGATGATGCTTCTAGAAATGTTGGTGGTATTCCTAAGTCTCCTAATTATGCATCAGACCCCTTTGATCAGCCTACCAATACTCTTCTTAATTCTCTGTTGATCAAATTAAATGAAAATTCTGCTGCTTTGGCTAATCTAAATCAGCATTTTGCTTCTGTCAAAACTCTTGGATCACTCACTTCTGAAGTTAGTATTCTAAATGCTTCCTTTGAGTTGTTTAGGAAGTATGTCTGTTCATCTTTGGATGATATCAATGCTAAACTCTCTGTATTGCATACTTCTGATGTCAAGTTGTCTAAGACCATAGATTTTGAGTTTGGGACTCTGCAGGAAGGGATGGTTTCCTCTGCTAAGGCATGGGAAAAGGAATTTGTTAAGTTGTTTTTTAAGCTTGGGTCAGAGACTAAGTTTTTATCTCAGCAGTTGTCAGCCATGCAAGACAAGAGCAAGATGTATTGGCACAAGAAAAGAGACTGGATTGGAGATTGTACTTTAGAAGAAATCACTGCTCCTCTGCCACTCCCTGCCATTCCTCCACCTTCAGTTTTTGGTATGACCAGAGAAGAATACAAGGCAAAGATTTTTGACTGGCTTCGTGAAAGGGACGGAAAGGCACCAGCTCAGGAAGCTTTTGACAAGCTATTTTCAGAGTACGGCTCAGCTCCAGTGTTTCCTTCATCCCAGAACAAGGCTTCTGGTTCAGGCAAACGCAAAGCTCCAGTTAACGTTGATGACGATTCCGATTAAGGACCCTTTTATGATGAAGGGGGAGAAATTATGAGATGTTTTTAAGACGTTTGAGACTATGTTTCTTTGATGGGTGTTTCGTACTTAAGTCTATGTGTTGGTGTTGGTGTTTGAACTTAATTTTTTGATGGATGATTTTATGTGTTTAACTGATATTCTGGATTTGTTAGATAACTATTGCAACTGGACATCCTGGTTTAGGGATGGGTTGTTCTGTTTTAAGTGTTTAATGTTTGAGACTGTTTCTTTTATGCATATTGTTCTGTTGTCTCATTCATTCTTTAGTTGTCTCATTCTCATATAATTGCACATATCATAAACTGCAATATATTCTGTTGGTTCTAACTTTGTTTTACAGGCCTTTAGTGTTTTTGATAGGGGGAGCATTTATGTTTTCTTTGTCATCATCATAAAAGGGGGAGAATGTTAATTCAAGTGTTTATGATGATAAGAGTTCTTAGCAACAGAATGAAGACTTCAGATTGGAATCATCCGAGATCTCAGCAATGTTTATCAGAATGCAGTTGGTTCAATCTTCCTGGAAGTCTATCCCGCAGGTTTAGTATTAGGTTGTTAGGGTTTGTGTATATCTTGTTTATCTGGATAAACCTTATCTCAAACAAACTCACCACCTTATCTTATAAATCAAGTTTAAATCTCTCAAGCCTTATCTTTTTACTTGATTTATCTTTTTCAAACGTACTAACAGATTAGTTTCAAAGTTTCATTCAAATATTTTCAAACAAACTTATCTTCCAATCTTATCTTGTGTTTGAAAATAATTCTGTTAGAACTTTGCTTATAAATACAACTCTTCATTTCAGATTTGTAGCTAACATTTTCTCGAGAATCCTTCATCATCTGAAATCATTTTCTTGTTTCATACCCGAGATATTCATATCCAGAAAAACAAGAAACTTAGCTTGAGTTGTAATCAATTTGTTTATTCTTGTAACTGAATAGTGTATTCATATCAACTTTGTGCCGGGTTGTGGCAAGCTTGATTTCAAAGTATAGCAAAGTAGCTAGAAGGCTAAGGAATAGCAGTGGGCTAGGTAGCAAGGTAGCTTGGGAAAGGGGTTCTTTCAGGTGCTATATTTGTAATCAAGGAAAAGATTGTAAGTTCTTTTATTAAAGTTGATATAATACATTCTCTATGCTAGTTGGCATGGGGACTTGGATGTAGGCCATAGACTAGGTGTAGGGGCCGAACCAAGTGAAAACTTCTGATGTTTTTTACTTTTCAGTTTTCAGCATTCTGCATTTTATTTCTGTCATTTATTTTCTGCAGTGTAATTGAGACTGTCTCATACCCTGTCTCATTTGTAAAGGGACTGTCCCATTTGCATAAGAGACTGTCCCATTTGCCTTGACAGTTAGAATATTATTTTATCTATCGAGCTATCGAATTTCAATATTAACTCACATTTTTCTGACAAGTTTTAAGAAACATACCTTATGGAAAATATAGCATATGCACTCGGGCATAAATCGAATATTTGATGCTTCACCCCAAATAAGAAGAAAAAGGCCAATGTAGATAAGTTCTAGCTGTTGCCTAGCAGAACCATGTGGAAACCTGGATAACAAATAAGACATAAAACTTCGGGCATAGACACACACACATATATCAGGAGTAAAATAGTTGAGAATTTGAGGTGCTCAGATTATTTAAAAACCCGTATTATGTCCTGATCTGAAATTGACTTACGTAATATTAGATGGACAGTGCAAATAGGCACACCATGACCGATAATTCTTGAAAATTTTATCCATCAAAAGATCTACAGTATTGTTATCCAACTGCAGAAATTCATTAACAATATTTAACATTTCAGCAAAAGTATAATTGTGCAGCTCACTGGAGAGATGTTTGCTCATGTACATAGTAGCGTACAAAAACATGCGCAAGTCATAAACAAATGATAGAGGATATACCAGCTCATACTCTTCATAATTCTTATTCCTTGAGTCAATGTTTGCAAGTAGTAATATCAAGTGCTCCCGCTGATTAGCAACATTTCCTTTCTTCATTTGCAAATGACAAATAAATAGTCAATAGTCAGTGCATATAAGCTAGTTCCGACATCATCCATTTACATTAAAGATGGATGGAAGTTGAAATCATAGTGTCAGAACCAATGTTTCAAATTTCGTAGGAAACATCTTAAAATTCAATACTGTGCTTTCTAAGGAAATACCCAAAGCAATGGCAGCTTCAATGTTTCCACAACAGACACACATCCAACAGTAGATTCAAATAAGATCTGTTGTAAGGTTGTTCAGTATATTTCGTTTAATGATTGGAAGTGCAATCAATATCTACTCTCTAGTATGTAACTATGTATATATATGTAGATGTAAGTTTCACTGTAAACCTGAATTGCACTTGTACTCCTGATTTATTATTTTTGTTCTCATTTTAATATGAGGATTCTGTAAGTTCAAATATAAATGCCTTTTAGGGACTCAGACCTCCTAGTATCGACATCTAACTGGCAAGATATGTGAGGAAAAGGTGGAATGATGATGATCACTAATTTTTACAAGGACATTGTCATGTAATATAGTTATGAGGGTATTGAGCTGATAAAAAACACTCCCTCTAGATTAAGATGCAAGTGCACCAGCTTTAGTATAGTTCGCGCATCTAGAACGTTGTCATCCGAATTTCCCTTGACATGGGGAAGGAATGAGGGTTGACAGTTGCAAAATTAAATATCGGGCAAAAATTACAGAACCACCCATCCCTTTGCAATGCTTTCTACATACCCTATATTGCTTATGTGACAAATTAAGTAACAAATATGTGAACCTGAAGTGTAATGAACATATTTGAGCATTTGCATCGTACTTATGGCTTCTGATGATTGATGAACAATAAAGCAATAACTGCAGTTGGTAGTGGAATAAACAGCTTACTATGGGTTATCCTTATATTGTTATATAGACTAGTCAAGTCTTTGAACTCCTTAAAAGTACTTACTAATGTGCTCCTTAACTGGGTAGGTTCAATGACATACTCAAATAATGATCCAGGGAGAGCAGCCTATAGAATGAAAATACCTGAAATCCAAAGATGGTAGAAAGCCATTCAAGTATATCACTGACAGATTTATCTGTGTCTTCCGGAATCCTGAGTACTGGGAGATTTTCTATATTCCGCAAAGCCCGAAGTGCTGCCTTAATCTGTATTAGGGCAAACAAACCAAATACATTTTTATTATTTACTGAAAATAAGAAATGTAGCAAGTAAAGTTGATAGGGATCGTGATGAAAAGTGGTGTTCAATAACAACACATTGTTATCGGTCAAAACTAACAATTCCAATCACACTAGTGCATTTGATTGGACAACCTCTGGGAGTTCCATGATTGCTGGCTTGACTCCGACAGCATACAATGGAAGAATATTATAATGCTCATGTTGCTCTTTTTTTTCCTCGACTTCCTTGGCATATTTTTGGGTCTGTGGAAGCCACATCGATAGACATGTTTATAGTATACTTAATGTCAGGTTCAACATTATTTTAAATATTACTTTAATGGACATTGTTAGAGAACATACCTTTTCATCAACTTTTGCAGAAGGAACAACTGTTCTCAGCACATCATACAGTACGGTTGCAATTTGATAAATCTTAGCCATCTCCTCCCTTCATTGAAAGATATGAATGTACAGATAAATGACAGGTACAAAACAGTAAACCAAATATAGTTCAAAATCAAAATATAAACAAGCATACGGTTTTTTTGTATATTGGCCCTCTCTGATATTGTTCTCGTAAAAGTACTGGTAATATTTCTGGATCTCTCTGGGATCATTTTCCGAAAGTTGTGGTTTTGTGTCCACTTCATCCTGCAACCAAAAGAAATATGTTTACCATTGAAGATATATTTGTGATTGTTGAAAGGCCCACCAGTTCATGCAGGATTTTTATTTCAGATACCACCATCTTTCGTAAGCATGCTGGTTTGAAATAATCACTCATTAAGAGGAAATGCAGTGATCACGAAATACCTTCTCAAGTTTATGTAACAGATAGGTCTTGAACTGTCGCACACCACGTCCACTCGACTTTGGATCCATCCCGTGAGCCTTTTCAAATGCATGGAAACGGCCTAATTAGAAAGAATGCATGGAATTAAATTGATTAAAAAGAAAGAATAGTTCTACTAATCAGCACAAAGTCCTTCGCAACAATTTATTAAAACGCCTAGTATCTAGAGGACTGACATTAAGTACATTGCTGCACAGCATGACTAACTAGCTGAACTATTTGAGCGAAGATACTTCAATTCAAATTGCCAAGGAATCATTAAAAGAAAAGTAAATAGAGAAGGTATGCTGACAATAATGTATTTATCCTCCAAAAGCCAGTGCAATATAAGCTCACATTATAATTTCAGGTTAAAATCTTCCGAACACCTAATATTTTATTCGAAATACAAAATTGGAGATCCAAGGAAAGTCAGAGGCCAATCATGCCCTTTCTGTCGCCTTTCCTGCATAACTTTGGCATAGTTTTTTTTTACTGACCAATAAATAGATTGTGAGACAGGGAACAAGTCATCCTTACAGCATATAGCCCCGTGAATATGCCATGAATTGTTAACCCCATTACACTGAAAAATTGTGTCAATGACTGTTGGGAAAGCATGGCACATAAAAATGCTTAAAATGTAAAATGAGAATAATATTTAGCATCTAATGCGATTATGAAATTGCACAATTAAGGGTGAACATCCTTATCAAAGTTGAGGGTCCCCAAGTCCTACCTTTACTAATCTCATCAATGGAAAGTCTCACAAAAAGACTATAAATCCACCAAGTCCCAATTAAAATCCAGTATACTCTTGTTACACCTAATTTCTCAAGCAATACATTTTTTCAAGTTCCAAATACAAGCATTTTTTTACACCCTTGTCCAAACCATTAACAAGTTTACAAATTCGAAACAATACAGAGCAAAAAAAAAAGACAAAATCACGAAATCGAACACAAACATACATCAAACATCAAAAAAAAATATATAATAAATTCAAGAATGAAGATTAAAAAAAAGGAGCTTACACAAATAAGCAACCCTAGGGTTCTCCTTTTCGACTTCATTAGCAACACGAAGAATAGGAGCAATGGATGCAAGAGAAGAAGGAACAAGCTCACTATCAACAGCAGGTTCATCATGATTAGGATCAATCATAGTAGGCAACCTGGACAGGGTCCTGGACAGTGATATAGGTGGGCCCACTTCATATTTGGTCCCACTGCCACTAGCCATTGAACTCAGTCCTTAGCTTCCACAAACCCCTTGAACAGTAGCTAAAACCCCAGCAAGAATGAAGAAAGAGTATATCTTTAAGTAAAATGTAATAAATGGTAATGTAAGAATGAAAAATCTTGGAAAAGTGAACAAAGGGTGAATATATATAGGAAAAATGAAGATTCTTTGATTGCATGGTGGGACAATGCAGGTGAGGCAGGCTGATAAAAATATATTAAAATGAAAGAAAAAAGAATGGATAGTTTTGTTTCTCCTCAGGAGCAAGTAAAGAATAGAAAAGGAGGACACAACAAGTGAAGATTTTTGTGTAGACTACTTGCAGTTGTAGTACTAGTAGTGCTTTTGCTTTAATCTCAAATGGGATACAAATAGAGTGTGTGTGTGTATGCATGTATATAAAAGGAGTTTGATTGAACTAAGGAATTGCTTTTAGTGGTTTTGCTTTTAAATAAATTAGAGATATGCAAAAACATAGGAAAGACACCACGTTAGCTTTGGCTTTGCTGCTTTTTACTTCTGATTTTATTTATATCTTTTTGTCCGCTGCCCTATTATTACCGCTTTCTTTCCACATTCCCCATCATTGACGCTTCCAAGCTGCTGCCTATTTTTATCGGAGTAGTCCAATGCTATAGTTATACAGGTAAATTTCAATTAATTAATACCTTGGATTATTCAAAATTTATTAATTAATTCAAATTTTAATTAATCAATAAATTAATATTATATTAGTTCATCAATATTTTCATGTAATATCAATTTATTAATTTATATATCAAAGTCTTATTTTAAAAGTAAATCTTAAAATAAATAATCATATTATTTTGATGTAATATCAATTTATCAATTTATATATTATATGAGACTTGTATATTTTAATAAAAAATTATTATTTTATAAATTTAGCAAATTATTAATTTATATTACATGGCCCGAGTCGGGGCTATAAAAAATTATTAATTTATTAAGTATTAATTTACCGAGATTTAACCATAATTGACATTAATAAAGCACTCCGTCCCCTGGATAGTTTATGTACACGTATTTCGACACTTCAATAAGGTATAATTTCATAATGTTTTTTATGAAACATTTTTTCAGATTTAAAAAAAAAATATCATGAAAGTATACTTTGAGTATTGAATAACATAAACAATCCAGAGGGACAGGTTTAGTTATAAAATAGTTGATGATGTGACAGGCATAACCACAAGTCCACAACTAGCTAGCGCCCTGCACAATATTTATATTAGTTCGTTCATCTTGAAAGTTCCATGTTAAGGTGCAACCCATAAATTGTAGTCCCTCAGAAAGTAGAAGTATATGTATCTTATTTATCCACATAGTTCACTTTTCTTCTATTGAAGAGTGTCTACACCACCTTAAGAAGTTTCACCTTGTTCATATACAAAAAATAAATCGCAACATTGCACATCTCTTTGAATCCTAGGAATGTGCCACACAGCTATCCACATATTATTAATAAAATAAAATTAAACAAGTTGAGAAGAAAGGAATGCGCATCTTTGAATTATGATGGAATGGAGAACAGCCTATGGATCCTCAGAAAGATCCCGCACACAAACTCTCTCTGGCTCGCTCTTTTCAAAAATCAAAACTGGACTCGCAGGCTTTCAGACTGGTGCCTAAAATACGATATCATTCTGGACATGTTTTGAGCATGCATCATATTAGCAACCGAAAGATCAAGGAGAACGTTGTTAGCCATCAAAGTCTTGTGTTGCCCAATCAGTACTACTCTTGTAATGTCTCGGGTCTTCGGGTTTCTAATTCTCTTGCCTGGCTATCCATATCAACTGAATCACAACTCTCTTTTATGGATTCAATTTCCATGCTAGTAGTTCGGGTCTTCCGGTTTCTACGATCCTGCAAACAATATTACGTTCCTCAGAATTATTTCATCAAATTCAATACTCCAAACAAAATGTGCTTGGGCATGCATGATTTGCATGAAGACTTGTTGATCAGAATGCCAATTACGATAATCATGTTATCTTTTGGACAGGTGAAATGATACCCGGAAGTTTTGCACAGATCCTAAAATTACATAAGAGCACTACTAGTACTGAGTACGAAAACAATGAAGGTCTTTAGCCACACCCACATGTTGCCAATTAGCTCCTGTTTTGTTCCTGACTTCCTAACTATTACGACAGCATGAAAGACACTGTACGAAGTTTATAGAACTTGATAGCTAATGACAAACACGCATAATTGACGGGCCACATTGATGGTCAATCACAGAAGAACCGTATTTATTGCACCTATTAACAAAAGGATGCAGAGTGCTGGAATGACGGAGATAAACACTTGTTGACAAGAATTGACTATACAGCTGAAACATAAACCAAGCAACATGCCATTAAATATGGCCCGTTACCGTGAAATGCCAATTTTTTGGTACTAAGCTTTGGTGACCGTTTATCCCTAATGACCTGTCATTAAAGCTAACTAAGAGCAAAGAATCTGTCCATCACTCTTGTGTTTAAAAAGAATTTATTTAGTTTACCTATGACTAACAATATTATGTGGTCAATTCAAAGTCATTGGTGAGCAGTTTGTTACTGTAAGCATCTGCTGAGGAGCATAACAAATGCTACTATGGCTTAGCCCCCGAGTTTTGTGAAATGCTGGTACGAGAACTGATATGAGCATGTTAACCTTACTGGGTTCAAAACTACACAGAGGAATTGTTCTATCAGTTTTACCTTTGGTTTTACGTAGTGTGTACTCGTTCATTTTGTTTTACCAACTGTGAACGTCAAGTTCAAAAGTAAATTAAATTGAAGGAAACAAATAAAAATAGAGAACATCAGGCTAAGTGGGAAACCGATCATCACCTCGCGGTAAGGGAAATCGTCAGCTTCAAGCATCCGAACAACTTGACTCATTTTTGGTCGTTTTACTGAATCCGGATCAACACACCTAAGTGCAACTAGAAGTGCACGTTTTAGGGCACGAGTGGCAGGCTTAGTTTCAAGGTCTGGATCCACAACATCTTCAGTCCTCCTACTCCCGACCATCATTTTTAGCCATTCGACAAGGTTAACCTGCCATGAGCTCACGGAGTTACTATTAGTAGGGGTGCTAATACATGTAGATGTAAGAAAAGAAAAGATGGAGAGAGGAACAACCTCACTAGCAGGCCGACCATAGTCTACAGGATCTCTTCCAGTTACTGCTTCTAGCAGGAGTACCCCAAAACTATAAATATCACTCTTTTCATTTAACATACCGGTGTTTGCATACTCTGGAGCCACATAACTGCATATCATAAAAAAACTGATGACTGAATGTAAAATCCCAAGTCCTAAATCATGTAAAGCACTTGAAAAGGCTAAGCTTGTAATGTTTGATGGCATATTACACTCACCCAAAAGTTCCCATCACTCTAGTAGTTACGTGGCTTTCACCTGATTCCAAGAGCTTGGCCAATCCAAAATCAGAAACTTTTGAATTAAATTCATGATCGATCAGAATGTTGCTTGCTTTGATGTCCCGGTGAACAACTTTGGGTTCAATAGCTTCATGCAAATATGCAAGCCTGCAAAACCAAATATGTTTGGCCAAGTTCTCAAATTATTCAATGGATCTATCACTCTAAGGTGCATAAAGGATTTCAGCATCTTTATTGCACATTTATGCAAGCAATATGATTGGAAATGCTAACATATGTAAATTCGACTACAATGTAGCAATGACACAATATTTAGCTAAGTAATTGTAATTAGATCATGATATTTCCACGATTAAAAGCAGACAGTCCTACTGTAGAAGAGTGTGTACTAGTTTGGGAGAGTTAAGATCCCAACAATTTTAATATAAAGATTAACTTACGCCTTTGCGGTACCGAGAAGGACCTTCATACGTGCTTCCCATGTAAGGACACCATGTTGGCGCATGGTTCCATGAAGCCATTGTTCCAAGTTACCATTATTAACATATTCATATACAAGCATCCTGCATAATTAATAAAATAGACAACCATCAACAATTAATATACATAATTTGACCTGATTATCAAGATTATAAAGGACAGTGATCAAATAAGAACCTGATAATAAATAAGAACTAGAGAAACTTCTAGAAAATATGAAGGCAATAAAGTCAATATTAGATACCTCTGAACTCCTTCCACGCAATATCCCAGAAGTCGCACAAGATTCTTATGCCTAACATGACCTATTGCATCCACTTCGACTTTAAATTCCCTCTCAGCCTGCCCCCTATACATCAAATATATTGTATCATGAGAAAGTGATTCTAGACAGAAAGTATTGAATTAAAGAATTGCACGGTTTTCAACTTGTACTCACATATTATTAAAAAGTTTCTTCACTGCTACTTCAGACCCATTGATTAGTACACCACGATAAACTGTTCCATATCCACCCTCACCAATCACATTTTCTGCAGAAAAACGATTTGTTGCTAGCTGAAGATCTCTAAGAGTAAACCAATGACCCCACCCAAGATGTGACATTTCTGGTAAACCAATTAAAGGAGAAGCCATTCCATACGAGGACTGCTTCTGGACAGTTCCTAAAGACCCATCTTCCACAGAATGTGAACTATAGGTCCTCTCATGATGATAGACCGAGCTGCACTGGCTAATATTATCTGTCTCGCCAGATTTAATCGCCCCTAGCTGCACTAACATCTTTTCAGAATTCTTGTCACTTGATTTATCATTAACTGTGACAGAAAAACTTTCTGGATGATCACTGCGATTTCGGCCTCCTAATCTGTCAACCCCAATATCTTTTGCAACATAGGGTATTTGAGAAAATGTGTAGTTACTGAAGGTCTTTTTAGATTTTCTTCGGAATGCAAGCCACAAATATAGACTGCAAACGATTAATACTATAAGTACACCAACACATATGCCAATGACTGCCCATAGCTTCATGCCTAAAATTGATGTTGTCTTTGACAATCCATTCTCTAGACCACCAGAAGACATCTTGGTAATTAAATAAAGTAAACAAAAATGTGCTCTGCTCTGCAAGTTATCCCATTCCCTCCTGGATCCCACAAGCCTAATATAACTGTATAATAATCCAAATGGCAACAAAAATCCAGATATTATTCTATGGACTTGTCATAAATACACATACATATATTTGGAACACAGCTTAGTCTACATTCTGGTCCAAGAATAGCAAGGGAATCCAATGTGAAATATACAGATATTTATATTTATATATATATACATGTGTGTATATCAAGAATTCATTATTTATGCAGTTTATTTGGTTAAGCAAACAAAAAGAGCTACGTAAATAAATCACTGTCTCTATGCAATAAAGAACAACTGATTTTGAAATAACTTCATCAATTCACGAGTGCAGTTACCATAACCACACACCTTTTTGCTCATCTAACAAAGTAAATAAACATAGTTTGCTACATTAATGCTTAACTAAAAAGGAGCATCACATTAACCCACATTTAATTAATACTTAAAATTAACGCACCTGCATTTTTTTTCAAATACGTCTTAACAATTTTTAATACATCTTGTTAACTTTCAAAATTTACTAGACAACAAGAAAGCAAGGTCTGAGTACATTTTATTCTTCCTGAACATGGGCATGTTTTTTTTAATTTCATATAATTAACACACCAATCTAATCCTAGGAGAATTGCAAAACAAATTTCTTGACACACACACCTAGTTTATAGGTGAGAGATCAGAAAGAGAGAGAGAGAGAGAGAGATGAGCAGAGAGAGATGACCTTGAAGTTCAATTAACACCTAAAGTTTTTGTCTTGATATTTCTTCCTCGAAACGCCTGTATCTAAATCAATAAAATCAAGAATCCACAAGCACATTAAACAATGCAGGGTTACAAAACACACACACCAACAAAGAACAAAGCAAAATGGTAAAAACAATGTGGAGAAGTAGTTTAGAAGTAAAAGAAAGCATACCCAGAAATGGGCCAAAGATAATTAAGGACAAAGGCATCCAAATATCCAATCTTTAGAGGACAATTGTAGATACAGAAAGTGAGCTTATTTCTTTTTTATCCTTGTAATAATAGTAATGGGAGGTAGAAAAGTTTGGTGGGTGCGGGGGGGGTATGTGTAAGTATAGAGATAAGAGAGATAGGGACCTTTGAAAGCTGGAAAGAAAGCTTGGTTTGCAATGGAGGAAACACAAGACAGGGAGAGATTACTGAGTAGTAAAGAGAAAGCAATACTGACTATGAAAGAAATAAGTAAATATAGGCCCCTATATATAGATTTTTAGAAATAAGTAAATATAGGCCCCTATATATAGATTTTTAGAAATTTATCAAAAATATAATTTTTTATAAAATTATTTGTCTATGTTACCCATTTCTGAAAAAAAATTGAGAATATATCATTTTATTCTAAAAATATTTACAAAAATACTAGCTTTCTGAAATATTTACAAAAAAATGATGTTAAATTTAATATGAATTGTGCAACTGTTTTAAGTTGAATTTTATGTTGCATTGTTGTATTTTAGGTTACAAGTTATGTTGCAAATATAGTGTAAATTTGCAGAATGTAATTTTGTAAATATTTTTAAAAATTCAAGTTTCAAACGTGCTTGCAAAATGATTTCAAAGTTGTAGAACATATATTTTTTTATTCAAAAGGAGAAATTTCATTAACTCAAAATATCACGCTCAACAAACTCCACCACACACAGATGTAGGAGAAGGCGTAAAAAGATTATGGCTATTAGCTAAACAAGGAATTCTCGCAAACTCATGAGCTACCCTATTAGCTTGTTTCCGAATAAAATGAACAGAGACCCGGGCATATCGTGAAGTAACAATCTGCACCTCCCGAGAACCTCTGCAACCTCCAACCAATTCATTGTCCTGTTGTTAAGACCTTGAACAGTGAGCAATGAGTCCGTTTCTACCAACACCTTTGTATGTTGTAGATGACGAGCCTTGATCCAAGAAAGAGCCTCTCTGGCACCGATCGTTTCTGCTTCAAACACACTATCCACTGCAAGAAAGCTGAGATTCTTGCCTGCAACAAACGTTCCCTGATAAACTATAATGACCATACCAACCGTGATGGTAGAATAACCTGGAAATACTGATGCATCCACATTAATCTTCAGAGCACCTTCCTCCGGAGGCATCCACTTACTACTGTGCTTCTTAATTTGGTGTCGACTAACTTGAACCTCTCTGTTACTTGTGTGTCTTGCTTTCTTCCATTCAGATACACTATTGAAGGCACCATCCATAGGTAGAACATGATTGATTACTCTCTTTCCCAAACCCTCTTATTTCTCCAGAACCAAACTCCTCAAAGCAACGTACAAATTCTTATTATCTCCTCAGCCGAGCACACGTCAAGTTTAGATAATAACCAATTTGGAGCACACTCTAACTCCCTCATGTCATAACTGAGATTTACATGACTCCAGCATTGAGCAACAAAATTACACTCAAAGAAAGCAAGTATCATATTTTCACCATCAATATTACACATTGGACATACATTGGGAAGAATTACACCCTTTGTGCTTAATCTTTCACGCACCGGAATATTATTTCGACAGAATCGCCAGATAAAGATTTTCATTTTGTGAGGAATAGATAACTTCCAAATTCTACTCCAACCTTTACTGTGAGGAACATTATATGTACCTTGATTCCTCTCATGTCAGAACCTGTAGCCTTCTTTTACACCATAAAAACCATTGCTTGAATTAGCCCAGACTACTTTATCCGAGATATCACGTTGAGGGATAGTAATTGCTAGTATTGCATCAACATCCTTTCTCCGAAAGTTCTCC
The DNA here is from genome assembly GCF_009905375.1 of Apium graveolens. Classification (NCBI taxonomy): domain Eukaryota; kingdom Viridiplantae; phylum Streptophyta; class Magnoliopsida; order Apiales; family Apiaceae; genus Apium; species Apium graveolens. The sequence continues at coordinate 151,912 of NW_027419048.1, forward strand.
TGAATGTAGCTGGCATACTATTTTGAGTTCGGTAGGAAATGGACTTTTAACCTTTTCATGGACTCTTAACCTTTTCATCCCTGCCTTCATAAGTATGACTTTTCTCGACACAAAAATCCTCCTTTTTCCTCAGCCAAGGATCTTTCGTTGCATTAATTTCTCTGTCATCCCCCACGATCCAACGAAAACCCTTCTTCAACTCCTCCTTCGCAGTCCAAATGCCAGACCAAATAAAACTGCCATCCCTCCCCTTACCTGCCTTTAAAAAGTTACAATTCGAAAAGTACTTGGCTTTAAACAATCTAGACACCAAAGAATTAGGGTTATGCAAGAAATTTCAGCAGTGCTTCCCTAGTAAAGCGATATTAAACACGTACAGACCTTTAAACCTTAAGTCTCCTTTACTCTTCAACATACTCATTTTACTCCAAAAGCACCAAGTGATCCTTTTACTATCCCTTGATCATGAGTTCCACCAATACCTGTTAAACATAGTCTCTAGCTCCTGGTAAAGAGTTCTGGGTAACAGAAAATATGACTTAGTATAAGCTGGGATCGACTGAGCTACATTACGAATTAACACCGTTTTTCCAGCACGTGAGATAGGCTTGGTTTGCCAACTCTGGATGCGTTTACTGGCTCGTTCCTTCAAGTACCCAAAAACTCATTTTTTAGACCTGCCCACCAACGAAGAGAGACCAGGATACTTGGAATTTGAGATATCATTATGCACTCCCAGTATACCAGCTAGTTCCAACTTTTTGTCACGCCGCACATTTGATGAGAAAAATATCCCTGACTTTTGAACATTCACTGACTGCCCTGACCACTTCTCATAATTTTTTAACAAAACTTTAATAACAGTTGCCTCCTCCATAGTTCCTCTAAAAATAGGAAACTATCGTCTGCAAACAAGAGATGAGAGATAGTTGGAGCCAATGGACTGATAGTGCAACCATGGATAACACTGTTAGTAGATGTTTCATCAATAGCATTTGACAACCCCTCAACACAAATGAGGAACAAATAGGGGGAAAGAGGATCCCCTTATCGCAAGCCTCTCTTAGGAAAAACTGGACCTACGTATGTACCATACAAATAAAAATTGTACGAAACTGTTTTAACGCATAACATCATCCAATCAATCCATTTATTGTAGAAGCCCATCAATCTCATTCTTTGTCGAAGATAGTTCCAATTAACACGATCATATGCTTTACTAATGTCAAGTTTAAGAGCCACCTCTCTGTCACTGCCCCTATTCTTCATTCTCATATGATAAAATCACCTCGAAAGCTACAAGTACATTATCTTTTATGCTTCGACCTTGGATAAAAGCTGATTGATTCTCTGATATAACCTCAGGGAAAACAACTTTTAATCTATTAGCCAAGACTTTAGCAAGAATTTTATATAGCACATTACACAAGACAATGGGTCTAAGATCTTTCATACTCAATGCATTTTTCTTCTTATGAATGAGAACTACATTTGTGCTATTTAACTCATCTGGAAAAGATCTCGTACACAGCCAGCTTTTACAGTATCGAACACCTCAAGGCCCAATATCGACCAGAAATTCTGAAAAACGTTGAATTTAATCCGTCAGGTCCCGAAGCCTTTTCAGGATGCATTTGTTTAACTGTAACTGTAAACTCTTCAAATGATAATTCCTCAGTTAGTCTCAAATTATGCTCCAACTTAATAGTTCTATAGCTACCAGTTTGTCCAGAATCATCATTTTCAACCTCCCCTGCAAAAAAATCAGTGCAGTAGTTCTTAACTATATCACATTAACCATTATGATCATCAACTCGAACCCCATTATCAGTATCAAGATGAGTGATATGATTAACTTTCTTCCGAGCAGTAGCACTTGCGTGAAAAACCTTGGTATTTTCATCACCATCAGCAAGCCAAAAAAGTTTAGCTCGTTACTTCCAATATGTCTCCTCCTGAAGTAACAGAGAGTTCATATTTTCTCTTTCGCATAAATATTCTTTCACACTAGCATCATCCATTCTATCAACCAAACGCGTAAGATTAGCTCTACACACCTTTAACTTTTTCCTGAACTTATGTAAAAAAGTCCTACCCTACCTTGCCATGAAAGAGGATACCACTAAAAGCTTAGGAAGAATATGAATTGGAGGGAGATTTACCCAAGCTTCAGAGACTTCTTTTATAAAATTTGCATCTTTGAGCCACGAATTTTCAAAGCGGAACCTGAATTTCTTCTTCGCCATATTTGTATGTAGCAAGTCTAACATTATAGGTTCATGATTTGATCTTGCTGTATGAAGGTTTGTAAGACTACAGAGAGGAAACTTTTCCCACCAACCAGCTGTAGCAAAAGCTCTTTCTAAACGTTCCCTCACCCATTCATTCGACCATCTCTTTTTTCCCACGTATACTTCCCCAATAAGATCCACTTCTGATAATAGGCAACTATTTATCGTATTACGGAATCCCTCTAAAAGACTATAGGGATGGGAATGCATATCTTTTTTATCAGCATCATAGAACATATCATTGAAATCCCCCCAGATGTACCAAGGAAGCATTGAAAGACTCTCCAGACTTCGAATAAGGTCCCACGAATTCCTCCTCCTGCTACGTTCCGGGGAACCGTAGAAACATGACAGACGCCAACTCATAACATTATTCTCTGAGAAAACAACATCTATATGATTTTGTGAATAGCCTATGATCTGACATTGAACATGACGCTTCCACATAATTGTCAAACCACCACCTCGACCTACTGTAACGACCGGGAAATTTACGTTGTATTATATCATATTTATAATAAAATATATGTATTAATATGTCATTTATGTGTGATTATCTGTTAAACCCTAATTGTTATGTGTTACGTGTATTCCGTATCATTTCTGTATTTTTAAGGTATTTTTCAGATATTTTATATCGTATTCATAGGTTTCATTTCAAACGTTTTACGACCCAAACAATGATTTTAAAGCCAGTATTTCAAATAAAATAATGGGCCTTATTTTTCATCAAACGGCTTTTACAATCGCAATATTCTGAACATCTAGATATTTTATAAATTTTCTCGTTTTACGAAAAATGACTTTTCCGGACCCCATTGGGTGTTAAAAACCCCACAAAAATCATATTTTTATTTTTATAAAATTATAGGACTTTTATTTATACCATTTCTTTATATTTTTGATTTATTCACAATTTTTGGGAATTTTTGGCATATATATTGTATATATAAAACATTTATAAATTAAATTTTAATACCCAAAAATTATGAAAATTAGGGCCAAATATTTTTATTAGGAGTGTAATTAGCCCCTTAATTTTATTTAGGGGTATTATTTTTCATAGTATAAATAGCCTAATTTCTATTAATTAATTATTAATTAATCACAAAAATTCAGAAAAATTCAGAAAAGGGGGATTAGGGTTATTGGAGTTCTTGGAATCAAAGCCACTTTTGATCGTGATTCTGTTAACCAAATCGAGCATGTAAGTAACCGTTTTGAAGCTTATTGAATTCTCTACTTGATTCTGTAGTTGATTTTGTTGATAGATTACACGATTTTAAATTCGTATATTCGAGTTTTTATTTTGAATTCGGGTTGAATGAATCGTTAGTTGTTTGATGTTGGGGATGATTAGATCGTTGAATTTCGGTTCATTTGGCACCGGTTTCGTCGATTTTGGTTTAGGATTTAGCCTCGCCGGAACCGCGGCATCGCCGCCGCTGTTCTTGGTTTCGCCGGCGTCGTGTTTGTCGAGGACGAAGGAGAAACAGAGGGGGGCGTTCTGTGGTTGCTGTGGAACAAAAATGGTGAAGGAACGGGATTAAAATCGGAGTCGAGATCGTTGTTTTTGCTTCGCCGGAATTCCCCCGCCGTGCCGGTTTCTGGGCACGTTCGTGTTCATCGTCGACCCGGGTTCGACCCGGTTTGCAACCCGGTTTCGACCCGGGTTTGATCCTGAAAACCTAACCCTGAACCCTGATTTTGTGTTTCTGGTTATTTTAATATTTATTCTATTTTTCTAAAATCAGAAATTAGTTTTAGTAATTCTAAAAATTTAATAAAAATCAGTTTTAAATTTTAAAAAATAGTATTATTAATTTCTAAATTATTTTAGTAAATTATAAATTCGAATTTATTTATTTAATTATTTAATTATTTATCTAATTATTTATTAGTTATCTAATTAATTAATAATTAGGTAATTAATTAATAATTAGGTAATTAAATAATAAATAATGATTAAATAATACGATTAATAATCCGATAATTAGTGAATATTACGTGTAACTCGTATCTATGCGAGTAGTGATTCGATAATTAAAATTATTATTCGAGCGATAATTATTTGAAGAATACCGTTATAATTATTCGTATCGTATAATTAAATACCGATAATCGATTAAATCGTATAAGTTGTAATAATAATCGTAATAATTCAATAATTATACGAGAAAGGTGAATGACTCGTATTTATACGAGTAATTGATTGTTGAGTTGGATTATGATTCGAATAATAACTGATTATCCGATAAATAATGTAACAGCTAGTTGTATCCATTATTGATTTATAATCGATCTAATCGAATAAATAACGATGAGTTGTGAATATTTGTAATAAATTGTGATTAATCCTAATAATTAGGGATTAATTATTTTAAATTATTAAATAATTATTTATTAATTATTTATTAGTTATTTATTTATTAAATATTTAAAAAATGATTAATTATTTCGATAATTAATCACATAATTTTCAATAAATCATAAATTCTTCATTTTAACTCCAAAAATTATAAAAAAATTATTTTTGACTTTGATTTTTCTTAAATAATTATTTAAAAATTATTTTAGGATTTAAAAGGTTGTAAAAATTATTTATATTGAAGAATAAATTGAATTATCAGTGTTTAATTGATAATAATTCAACCGTTGTCCGATTTGAGCGAAACGAAAGCCATTTTACTCAGAAAAATGAATTCTTTTCATTAAAAATAATATGAAGACCTAATTTCTTCTCGAAATTAGTTGACTTTATTAATTGCTTGATTATTAGTCGAAATACATGTCGAGACGAGTCCGAAAAATTCCGGAAAAATGGGAAATGAAGCAAAAGGTGATCAACGAAGCAATCAACGAGTCGATTTTGATTCTAAAAATTATTTTAACTATAGAAATGATTATGTGCTTATGTGCTTATGTGCTTATGTGTATTATGTGGTTAATCGAGTCATACTTGCTTATATGTAATATAAGAGTCAGTCATAAGCGCATGGGTAGATAATAGGAACGAAATGATGTCGATTCAAGATGCAAATTGAAGTACAAAATGACTTAACCAGTCTATTTTGCTAACAGAAGCTAAGCCAGCAAGGCAGGTCAAGTAGGGGATAGACGGAAGTGATTTAATTGCAGTAAGTCGCGCAGAAGGCAAGTTTCTCCTCTATTCTATTTTTCAGAATAGTGATATTCTTTTCAGATTCTTATTATATTTGCACTATTTTAATTCCTTTATTCATATCTCAGTTTGATTCTTGAATCATTCTTTTCATTTGAATTTATTATTCATATTCCAATTGTTACTCACAGTTATTGATATATTCTGGTGATTAGAATATATCAAAGCATACCGATTTGTTCCGGTTGCTATTCCAGGGACTGGATAATACTGCTTTTGGGATTAAGTCTACTTAATCCTAAGGACCGGGGCATAACCGGATCCTTGAAACGGGCCGTAGTGTCTGGGTGCCCGACGGGATCTATATAGTGAGATATAAATCTGCACTGTATCCTGGCTGATCAGCAGGGTATAGCTGCGAACTTGAGTCCAGTTTAGTTCGTTTGCATTCGCCAGTGATGGCCTTCTTTCTATTCTTATGAGGTTATATCTTTGCAGATATACCTGGTTTACGGATTCAATTATAATGCTTTAACATTGTTTATATTTTGTGGACTTGTTGAGCAATTTTTGGCTCACCCTTTTTTTGTTGTTATTCGCCTTATTGTTTTCAGTTAAGAAGGAATATGAAACCCATCAGGACACGAGTGGTAAAGAAGCGGGTCAAGCCTCGGGATCCTCTTATACCCAAGGTGTTGATCCCAATTCAGGAAGAAAGCTTTGAGTTGCCCGAGCAGGTGGAGTGTTGATAGATAGTATGTGTGTTTGAATAAAAGTTGAACTTAGTTTAAAAAATAAATTAGACAATGGTTTGTAATAAAGAGAGTTTGTGAGATTTTAAATGTTGGTTTGTAATAAAAGTAGCTAGTGGTTCTTGTTTTCATACTTCAACCTAAAAAGGTCCTGGTTAGTGTTAAAGGGGTTTAGTTTCATTTCTTTATTATTTATTAATAAGCTTGTACAGGTTTGGTGATTAGCTCGTAACCCCCAGACTTATACCCCGGGTCTGGAGGGCGTTACAGTTTGGCATCAGAGCTGTAGGTTTGGTCCCTAAAAACAAGAATATTAGGATTAAGATAGGATAGGGAGATCACATAAGATAGGGATAGTCAGATTAGGAAGAATAGTGTTAGGATTTAGGTCAGATTAGAATAGGAAAGTATAAAATCTTAGGATTGTTTAATGACCTTTTCTTTTCTTTGGTATATTATCAGATGGCATCTTCTGGTTATTCCGCATCTTCCGAGAGGACAGTCACTGGACCAGCAACACCAGTTATACCTCCAGTATCTGAGTATATGTTTCCTCCTTTACCACTTTCACCACCATTGTCACAAGAGCCGGTACCACCAGTTTCGGGGATAGTTCATGACCCCATAGAGATGTTTGATCATTTTGAGTTCTTCGAGCCGATGGTTCCTTTACCTATTGAGCATCGGTTTATACCGGGTATTGAGCAGGAGTTACCACCACCACCATTGTTACCTCCTATACCAGTGTATGCCCCAGAGCCAGACATAGTTCAGATGATTCTAGTCGAGGGGATGGGAGAGCATGATGTGGATCTATAGCTAGGATTACCACAGCAGGGTGCAGATATTCCGAGGGTTCCTTCCCAGGAGTCAGTAGGTCAGGTTGCTCAGCCGCATATGGTACCATACCATGAGTATAGAGTTATGAGGGATGATATGGAGTATTGGCGGGCACAGTGTCGGGAGATTATGCACCTGTTTGATCAGAGGGACAGAGGACCGTTAGCGGCCCTACAACCAGATTACTATATGAGGCAACGACTGCAGTCAGTTTTGATGAGCGCTACTTGGGAGCTTGATGATTTGACCCATGATGGACCTCCTTCTTTTGCGGAGTTCTATCGAATATTCCGCTTGGCACGGACTTTGGTTCAGGCACTTAGAGAGGAGGTTAGGCGTATTCCGCCTGGGTTCTGAGACAGGGACAGTTGAGACAGTGACTTCAGGGTATAGATGTATATAGAGACATCATAGTATAACCTAGTGAGTAGTGTGTATGTGTGTACTAGTAGTTTAACCTGTAGTAGGATTTTGACTTGTAGTAGTAGTATGACTTGTAGCCCCGATGATTTCCAGCAGAGCGAGACTTTTTGTATCAAGCATTTACACCTGAGGCTGGTGTCATATATATAAACTGAACTTTTCCAATTTCTTTTATTTAAATTTCAGTCTTTACAGTTTACAGCATTTACTTTCATTTTATTGTTTTACAGCTTTCCATATTATAATTCATGTTGAAAAAAAAAGAAACAGAAAAGAAAAGAATAAACATTTTATTTAACTGTTTACATTTCCAGTTTTTACATTCAGTAACTGTTTTCTTTAAATAAACCATGTTATTAATACAGGATAAATTATTTTCCTTACATATTGTCAATTGTTTATTAAATTATTAAATAAATATCACTTGTTTTATTATCAGAAGAAGATGGCACCAAAGAGAAAGACTAGGGCTGAGACCTCTAACAGCAATTCCGAAGGTCAGACTAATGAGACCATGAACCAAATGTTCCATCTGATGCAACAACTGATGGTAATGATACAGCAGCAGATGCAACATCAGCAACAACAGATACAACAACAAATGTTACAACAGCTACCTCGTCCTGAGCCTCAATTACCACCAGTATTACTTGTTGTTACTTTTAAGCAGTTTCAGTCAGTTAAACCTCCAGAATTTGATGGGTCTACTGATCCTATTAAAGCTATCACCTGGTTAAAAGAAATAGAGAAAACATTTGCACTAGTGAAGATAGGTGAGGACCAGAAGACTGATTTTGCTAGTTATTTGTTGAAGGGAGAGGCAAATTATTGGTGGGAATCTAAAAAGGCTTTAGAGGGTGAAGATGTTATCGCTTGGGATAGGTTTAAAGAGTTATTTTTAGAAAAGCATTTTCCTCGCTATGTAAGGAATCAGATGCAGATAAAGTTTTTAGAGCTGAAGCAAGGAAGTATGTATGTGACAGAGTATGAAGCCAAATTTAATGAATTGGATAGGTTTGTTCTGGAACAGGTAGACACTGAAGAGAAGCGAGTTCAGAGATTTCAAAAGGGATTACGACCATGGATACACGGACAGGTTGCAGTTTTCGAATTAATAACCTATACCGTTGTAGTCCAGAAAGCTTTGATCATCGAAGGAGAAAGTGAAAGATCTCAACAAGACAGAGGACAGGGAAGTTTCCAAGACCGTTCCAGCAGGAAGCCAGGATTTCAAGCCCGAGCAAATTTGAATTTCAAAAGGATAGGACAGGGTACACAAAAAGCAGGTAATCGTTTCCAAGCCTCCAAACAGCAGGGAATTGTTAAGGTTTCAGTGCCATATTGCAAAACTTGTGGACGCAAGCATACCGGCGTATGTATTAAAGCAGATGTGATATGTTTCAAATGCAAGCAGAAAGGGCACTACTCTAGCGAATGTCCAACAGGAAAAACAGCAGAAATCACTTGCTATCAATGCGGAAAGAAAGGGCATATCGCTAGGAATTGTAAAGGACCAGCAATGGCAGCCAGTATTCCGAAAGTATTGGCATTACCTCCGCCACCGCCGCCGAATCAACCCAAAGTAAGGACTTTTAACATGACAATGAAAGAAGCAGTGCAGAGTCCAAGTGTGATCGCAGGTACGCTTTTGGTGAACTCCGTAGATTCAAAAGTATTAATTGATTCTGGAGCTAACCGTTCATTTATTTCTGAAGAATTTCTTGATAAGTTACATTGCGAAATCGAATGGTTGGGCGAGACGTTAATTATAAAATTAGCGAATGACGACCAAGTTCCAGTAGATCGTGTATGTCCTGCGTGTGATGTAGAAATAGCTGGACATCATTTCTCTGTAGACTTAATTCCTTTTAAGCTAGGAGAATTCGATGTGATTTTGGGAATGGATTGGTTAGCATGTCATAAGGCTCAGATAGATTGCGCGAATAAGAAAGTTAAATTGCGAACTGCGGAAAATGCAACAGTAATATTCAAGGGTGAAAAATAGCGAAATAAATTTCTCACTGTGATGCAGACTAAACGATTGCTACGCCAAGGTTGTGAAGCGTATATAGCTTACGTGTTAGATACTGAAAAAGGAAGTCCTAGAATAGAAGACATTCTAGCGGTATGCGTGTTTTCAGACGTCTTTCCAGACGAGCTTCCAGGGTTACCACTAGATCGAGAAATTGAGTTCACGATTGATCTAGCACCATGCACAGAACCAGTTTCGAAAGCTCCTTATCGAATGGCTCCCGTTGAGATGAAGGAGTTGTCAACGCAACTGCAAGATCTTCTAGACCGATGCATCATACGACCTAGTGTATCCCCATGGGGTACACCGGTATTATTTGTGAAGAAGAAGGACGACAACATGCGATTGTGCATTGACTATCGGGAGTTGAATAAGCTCACTATTAAGAACAAGTATCCTTTACCGAGAATCGACGATTTGTTCGACCAGCTAAAACGAGCTGCATGGTTTTCGAAAATAGATTTGCGATCAGGCTATCATCAATTGAAGATTAAAACTGAAAATATTCCCAAGACTGTGTTTCGTACAAGATATGGACATTACGAGTTCCTTGTAATGGCATTCGGTTTGACAAACGCGTCAGCTGCATTCATGGATTTGATGAACAGGGTATTCAAGAAATATTTGGATAAATTTGTGATTGTATTCATTGATGACATCTTGATTTATTTTAAGACGAAAGAAGAGCATGCAGAACATTTGAGGATAGCTTTGGAAATTCTAAGGAAAGAGCAACTATACGCAAAATTCTCAAAATGTGAATTCTGGTTAAGGGAAGTACAATTTCAGGGCATATCATCAGTAGAGAAGGCATCCAAGTCGATCCAGTGAAAATTGAAGCTGTGTTGAATTGGGAACGACCGAAGACACCCACAGAAGTTCGAAGTTTCTTGGGATTGACAGGGTATTATCGAAGATTTGTCAAAGATTTTGCAAAAATAGAAACGCCGTTGACCAAGTTAACTCGAAAACGTGAAAAGTTTGAATGGAATGAGAAATGTGAAGAAAGTTTCCAAGAGTTGAAAAATCGGTTAGTAACTGCACCAGTACTTGTATTACCAGATGAGTAAGGAAATTTTGTCATTTACAGTGACGCTTTGTATCGCGGGCTAGGATGTGTATTGATGCAACACGGTAACGTCATCGCATATGCTTCGAGACAACTTAAACCCCATGAGCAGAAATATTCTACGCATGATCTGGAATTATCAGCGATCGTATTTGCATTGAAGCTTTGGAGACATTATCTCTACGGTGAAAAATGCGAAATCTACACGGATCATAAAAGTCTGAAGTATATCTTTATGTAAAAGGAGCTGAACATGCGACAACGTCGATGGTTGGAATTGATAAAGGATTACGATGTCATAATCAGTTATCATCCAGGAAAAGCAAATGTTGTAGCGGATGCGTTGAGCAGGAAAGAAAGATTGAATTGGTTAACTTCATGTGAAGAATTGGCCAGGGAATTCGACAAATTGGAAATTGAGATTCGTATTTCCAATGAATCTGCAGAAGCTATCTACACTATGACTTTCCGACCAGAGTTGTTAGAGAAGATTCGCCGTTGTCAAGATGAAGTGATGAGTCAAGATGACGACCTGACGGGAGAAGAGATCACAACTCAGAAAGATAATGAAGGAATTTTACGCTTTGCGTCAAGAATCTGGATCCCTAATGTGGCAGAATTAAAAGAAGAAATAATGCGAGATGCGCACAATTCAAAGTATTTCATTCATCCAGGAAGCACAAAAATGTATCGCGATCTGAAGGAAAACTTTTGGTGGCCGAACATGAAAAAGGAAATATAAGAATGGGTAAGTAAATGCTACACATGCCAGCGAGTTAAAGTGGAACATCAATGTCCGAGCGGATTATTACAACCGTTAGACATTCCAGAATGGAAATGGGAACATCTAGCAATGGATTTTGTGGTAGGACTACCGAGGACTAGGGCAAATCATGATGCGATATGGGTAATCATTGACAGACTTACGAAGTCGGCACATTTCCTACCAATTAACGAAAGATTTTCGCTCGACAAATTAGTGCATATGTATCTCAAGGAAATTGTGATGCGACATGGAGTTCCAATATCTATCGTGTCTGATCGAGATCCTCGTTTCAACTCAAGATTTTGGAGACAATTTCAAGAATGCCTTGGAACGAAATTAAACATGAGTACCGCTTATCATCCGCAAACCGATGGGCAAAGTGAAAGAACTATTCAAACGATTGAAAAAATGCTACGAGTTTGTGCGATCGATTTCGAAGACAGTTGGGATGAGCATCTACCTCTAGTGGAATTTTCTTATAATAACAGCTATCACGCCAGCATTGGAATTCCCCCGTATAAAGCACTATATGGAAGAAAATGCAGATCACCAGTACATTGGGATGAAGTTGGAGAACGCAAGATTTTGGGTCCAGAATTAATTCAGCAGACGAAAGAAAAGATAGAACTTATTCGGAAATGACTCGATGCAGCACAAAACAGGCAACACAAATAAGCAAATCAAGCCAGGAAAGATATGGACTATCAGGAAGGAGAACACGTATTACTCAAAATATCGCCATGGAAAGGATTGACCAGATTTGGCAATAAGGGTAAATTGAAACCACGATACGTCGGACCATTTGAAATTTTGAAGAGAATAGGAAAGCTTGCATACGAATTAGCTTTACCGCCTCATATGCAACATATTCACAATGTGTTTCACGTGTCAATGCTTAAGCGATATAATCCTGATTCTAGGCATGTAATAGAGTATGAACCGATAGATATCCAACCTGATTTGTCTTTTGTAGAGCAGCCGGTAAAAATTTTAGATCGGCGAGAGAAAGTGTTGAGAAATAAGTCTGTATATTTAGTGCGAGTGTTGTGGAGAAATCCTATGGTTGAAGAATCAACCTGGGAACTTGAAAGTGAAATGTTAGAAAAATACCCTCATTTATTTTCGTAGAAGATTCTGAGGACAAAATCCTATTAAGGGGGGAAGAATGTAACGACCGGAAAATTTACGTTGTATTATATCATATTTATAATAAAATATGTGTATTAATATGTCATTTATGTGTGATTATCTGTTAAACCCTAATTGTTATGTGTTACGTGTATTCCGTATCATTTCTGTATTTTTAAGATATTTTTCAGATGTTTTATATCGTATTCATAGGTTTCATTTCAAACGTTTTACGACCCAAACAATGATTTTAAAGTCAGTATTTCAAATAAAATAATGGGCCTTATTTTTCATCAAACGGCTTTTACAATCGTAATATTCTGAACATCTATATATTTTATAAATTTTCTCGTTTTACGAAAAATGACTTTTCCGGGCCCCATTGGGTGTTAAAAACCCCACAAAAATCACATTTTTATTTTTATAAAATTATAGGACTTTTATTTATACTATTTCTTTGTATTTTTGAATTATTCACAATTTTTGGGAATTTTTGGCATATATATTGTATATATAAAACATTTATAAATTAAATTTTGTAAGGCATATTTTATAGCCTATTTGTATATTTGAGGATTTAACTCAACTCAAATAAGAATGTAATAAGTAAATAGTGGATCTACCGTCAAAGAGATCTCGCAAAGTAACATTTGTCAAAGGATTCAGAAACAAGGTTCATCTACAGACTTGAGGAGTTAATTCACTGGAAGAAGTTCAAGAAATTGATCAAGCCTCAGTGATATAAATCAAGGTTGTGGATTTAATCAAGTGACTGAGATCTCGTCAGGGTATCAAAGAATTACAAGGATTTAATCTGAAGAAAATCAATTATCAAAGTCAAGACATGAAAAAATGTCACGGAAATTAGTCACTCATGAACTAGACAGTACACCGAGTGTCAACATTGAAGTGGTGGAATTGATTCATAATTCTCAGTTATTTTCAGAAGATTTTCAGAAAAATGGTTGCTGCTCAAGGTTAGTATTAATTTTCTATTAATTAATTAAGTCATATAATTTAATTAAGAAAATAAATTATATCTGCAAAGATTAATTTATTGATTAATTGAATTAATTGATTAATTAATTCAGAATTAATATTAAGAATTTTCAGAAGTTTAATTGGATTAAAAACAATCTTAAATCAACAAGACAATTGAAAATGAACTAGCATGACAATCTGGATTGTCATACCGATTGTCATGCCAAGTCATTTCAATAGTCATACCGAAAGTTCTACTGGGAAGGAGATTGTCTTGCTAGTTCAACTGATTGTCATACCGAAAGTCATTGTAGTTCAATCAGATTGTCTTGCTAGTACAATCAATGGTCCTACCAATTGTCTTGCTGAGCTCAGGATTGTCTTGCCAGTTCAATGAGAGTCTGTTGATTGATTTAAAAAGAAAAGAAGAAGCAGAAGACTATCATACACACAGAACACAAGTCAAAAACAAGAACACAGCAGAAAATAAAAAGAAGACAATATTTCATCTTTCATCTCCATACTTCAAGATCATAATTTATAGTTTGTAAAGTTAAATCCAATCAACTAGAAATCATTCTTTTGTTCTTGTGTAACTATCTAGCGAATCAAAATCCCTAGAACTTAATCTCAAATTGCGTTTAGCATTTGAATCTTTTTATTGTAAAAATAGAAAAAGTTCATGTCGAATTTATTCTAGATTTGTGATAATTAATTTGAGATTAATTCCTTGTAATCGATACCGTTGTTGTAACACCCTTCAAGTTTAATAATATTTTTATTTAACTTGAATTTTGTTTCACATTTTTATTCCGTATTTAATTCGATTATTCGGTACTGTTTGTATTCAACCCCCCCTTCTACAAATACATTGGGACCTAACAATTGGTATCAGAGCCTTCTGATTAACGAACAAATCAAGATCCTAGACTTTTGTGATTTTTCAACTCCTTGAATTTTTATTTATTCAAAAAATTCATAATGACTTCACAAAAAGTTAGAACCGTTAAAATTCCACTATTTGATAAAGAAAATTATATCATGTGGAAGAAGAAGATGCTCTTGTTTTTACAAGTTGCAAATCCCAAATATCTGAACTTGTTAAAGAAGGGTCCAACAATTCCAATGGTTATTGAACCAGAGGTGATAATAGATGATGTTGTGATTACCAAAGCTAGAACCTATCCAAAAGAGCCTGAGGATTTTTCTCCTGCTGAAAAAGAAGAAGCCTCTTTGGATGCCAGCCTTCAGTTAATTTTAGTTGATTCCCTCGATCCCTTGATGAACAGACATGTGATGAACTGTAAAAATTCCAAACACATCTGGGAAACTATTGAGGTGATTAATGAAGGTACAGAGGAAGTTAGGGAGAACAAGTTGGAGATCCTAACCTCTGAGTATGAACATTTTAAATCAAATCCAGGAGAAGGAATTACTGAAGTGTTTGAGAGATACAATGCGTTGATCAACAACCAAACATAAATGGGAAATATTATTCAATCAGGGAGGTCAACAAAAAGTTCCTTTTAACACTGCCAACTCATCTTGAACATAGAATCACTACCATTAGAGAAGCTAGAGATCTGAGTGAGATTTCTTTGGATAGACTCTATGGTGTGTTGAAAACCTATGAGTTGGAGCAGATTCAGCAAAAGGAAGTCTACGGGAAAGATAGAATGGTCAGCACATCTACTTCTCTTGTAGCTGAAGGTCAACAACAACAACAATCTCAACAGTCAGAGAGAATGGTACAGTTTTCCAAGGCTGAGGAAAATGTGTTAGTAGCAGAATATGATCCTCCTACTACAAATCAATCTAGTGATGATTTTTATTCCTTGGAAGAGCTGGAGCAATTGGAAGATGAGTCAATGGCCCAAATTGTCAAGAGATTCTCCAATGTCAGATTCAAGAGAAATCCCAAGTTCAAGTACAAGTCCAACTACAACAAATTCCAGAAAGGTGGATCTTCATCCTCTAACACCAGCAGTGGTGGATACAAAATAGGAATGGTTGATCGGAGCACCATTAGATGCTATAACTGCAATGAGTTGGGACACTTTGCCACAGAATGCAGGAAGCCAAATTAAGTAAGGAAGAACTCTTATGATTCAAATTAAAAGAGTAACTTTGAAAGGGCTTACCTGGCAAAGGGAAGAAGCTGGGATGATACTGATAGTGAAGATGAAGAAGATGAGAATCTTGCTCTTATGGCTATTGATGGAAAAGCTTCATCATCAAGAAAAGAGGTAAAATTTACTGATGCTGAATTAGTTTATCATCTAGGAGGTTCCTTAGATTGTGCTCATTGTGATAATGAACTGTTAAGTCAGCAGATCAAAGACCTTGAGAAAGAGGTCAATGAATTAAGACTTGTGCACATTAATCAAGACAAGTTAAAAGAACAAGTATCTTTTATAGAGAATAGAGTTGACTGTTATAGACAACTCGAAACTATTCTCAAAGACAAGATCACCGGTCTTGAGACTAAGGTTAGAGCCTACTTCAATTCTTGTTCGAAGGCTAAAGAGTTCTACAGTAAGCAAGCTGTTAATCAAACATCTGGAATAGGTTATGATTACAATGCTGCTATTGGAGAATTAGGCATAAACTCCCCTCCTCATGTATGTGCTAAAGGTAGGGAAGTACCACATGTGCTTAAGGGTGTTGATGAACCCTCTATAAAGCATCAATTGCTGAACCATTTGATGCGACCTCTTCTATTATTCAAGAAGAAATATGTGCTGAAGATCATGCTAATGAGAAGGTTATTTCCAAGTCAAGTGTGTCGAAAGTTCCAGTCAAAGTTGTGAAAGCAACTGAGACTAACTCAGACACACATGAGTTGGATAAAAAAATGTCATGTCTACCATACATAAATTGCCTGCTATTAATCACTCTCATAAAGCATGTGGTGTTGCTAATTGTATGTCTTGTGCTTTTAATATGATGTATGCTTATTTTAATGGTAAGCATATTTCTAATGATAAGACTACTCCTCGTCAGCATGTGAATAACAAGAAGCATGATAGGTCTAAGACTGCTAGTCCTTCTAAGGCTAGAAAGGAGACATTTGTGCCTAAGCCTAAACAGAAATTTGTTAAGGCTGTTTATAAGGTCAAATGTTCAGTCATTGAGAAAGTTGAGACCATTAAAGTTAAAAATGTTGTTTTGCCTGACAAAGGACAATTCTACAAGTATGTCGGGCCCAACCAAGTTTGGGTTCCGAAGAAGGTCTAATCCATTTGTAGTGCAGGGCATTAAACAAGTGTAACCGGTAGTGTGGATTCTTGACAGTGGATCATCAAGACATATGACCGGAGATAGAGCCCTGCTATCAAATGTGGTTGAGAAAGCTGGCCCCCTGGTTACCTTTGGAGATAACAGCAAAGGTTTATCTGAGGGATATGACTATTTGTAAGCTGGTAATGTTGTTAGATATATTTGATAATGTCATGGCTAATATGTTTTATGTTTAGCTTTCAGATCTTACTTGAACAGGATAAATCAGTACTTAACTGTTGATCAGTACTTATACTGGAAGTCAGGACTTAAGGATATCAGTACGTATATTATCAGGAGATAATCATCAGAAGATAGATATCAGAACTTAAGTGCTGAAGGACAATCAGATAAGGACAGTAGCTGATTAAAGGAAAGAAGATCAAGATAAACATAAGAAGAGATATGCATGAAGACGGAATTCTGTAAAGAATGGAATACTTGGAAGAAAAGATATCTGATTGATATATTTTAGGGAGCAGAATTATATTCCATATCAATTAGCGATTATCTTGTAACTGTGTAGTATATAAACACAGATATAGGGTTTACACTATAAGTGTTATCATTATTAGAGAAGATTATTCATTGTAATCCTAGCAGCTCTCGTGATATTTGTTCATCACTGAGAGGTAACAGTTCCATACTGTAACAGAGTTTATTGTTTTAATAAAGTTTGTTTTCTGTTACTTAAGTTCTTAAAGTTCGATTTGAGTGTACTATACACTGTATTTACCCCCTCTACAGTGTGTGTGTGACCTAACAATTGGTATCAGATCCTATCTGTTAACATACATACAGTTAAAGATCCAAACACAATCATGTCGGACACAGAAACTCCAACTAAGCCTACCAAAACTGAGGAACCACCAAAGACACAAATTCAGAGTCGGTATGAGACCATCAGAGTTCCCATACTGAGACCAGCTGAATATCCCATATGGAAGGTAAGGATGACCATGTTCCTGGAAGCAACAGATCCAGAATACCTTGATAGAATCAAGGAAGGCCCTCACAAACCAACCAAACTCGCTGTTGCAGTTGCAGGTGAAGCAGCAAAGACCGTACCAAAGGAGAAGAGTGATTATACTGCTGAAGACATAGCATCAATTGCTAAGGATGCTAAGGTACGACACTTACTGCATAGTGCCATTGATAATGTAATGTCAAACAGGGTAATCAACTGCAAGACTGCTAAGGAGATATGGGATGCTCTGGAAGCAAGGTGTCAGGGAACTGACACAATTAAGAAGAACAGGAAGACAATACTCACTCAAGAGTATGAACACTTTGACTCAAAGACTAATGAGTCATTGAATGATTTATATGATAGATTTGTCAAACTTTTGAATGATTTTTCATTGGTTGATAAAGAGTATGATCTTGAAGATTCAAACCTTAAGTTCCTGTTAGCTCTTCCTGAATGCTGGGATTTGAAGGCAACGACAATAAGAGACAACTACAATCTTGATGAAACAACTCTTGACGAAATCTATGGAATGCTCAAGACTCATGAGCTGGAGATGGAACAAAGAAGCAAGAGGAAATGAGGAAAGTCAAGGACAGTTGCTCTTAAGGCTGAAGAAGAATTCCCCAAAGCAGCTTCCTCAAAGAAAGACAAGGGAAAAGCTCTTTTCATAAAGTCTGATACCGAGTCATCAAGTTCTGAGAGTGATGATGACTCAGATTCTGAAAGCTTGCCTGAGACTGATGCTGATGAGGAGATGATGAAGCTGTGTGCTCTTATGGTGAAAGGAATCACAAAGATTGCATACAGGAAGTTCCAGAAGGGAAAGAAGTTTTTCAGGAAAGGCATAAGTTCTGATAAGAAGAATTTTAGAAGATCTGAAGGCAGGGGAGGAAAGTCTGACAGAGGAGATTACACCAATGTTAAATGCTATAACTGTGGTGAGAAAGGCCACATATCTCCTGACTGCAAGAAGGTAAAGGGTGACAAAGGCAAGGCTCTTGTCACAAAGCAGAAAAACTGGACAGACACCTCAGACTCTGAAAGTGAGGAAAACTATGCATTGATGGCAAATGCTGATAAAGAAAGTGCTGAGAGCAGTTCTGAAGCTGCTGAAACAAAGGTACCTCAGACTACTTAAGCTTTTCATACTGATGATATTAATGAGTTGAGAAGATATCTTAAAACCATGTTTGTTAGCTATAGAGATCAAACTTTAACATGTGAAAGATTAACTTCTGAAAATCTTGCATTTAAGAAAAGAAATGATTTCTTAGAAAAAGAGTTAGTCATGTTCCATCAAACTCAGAAGGATAGAGATGATGCTTTTTATGTTAGGAATGAAGTGCTAAAATTAAATGAATCTCTAAAAACTGAGTTAGAAAAGGAAAGAGAGATTATCAGGACTTGGACTAACTCTGGCAAAACAACTCAAAATTTGCTAAGTAGTGGAAACTGGAAAGAGGACTTAGGTTATGGAGAAGATAAGAAAGATAAAAGAACTGAAGAAATTAAGTCTGTTGATAAACAAAAGCCAAAGTTAAAACCTGTTAAGTTTGTAACTGTAAAGTCTGAAAATGAAAAATCAGAAGTTACAAAGGAATCAACTTCTGACAAACTAAAACAGGAAAAGACAGCTGAAGTGAACATAGGCTTAATGACAAAGAAGCAACTTAAGCATAAGCTGAAAGATTTCAAGAATGCAAACAAGGTAAAATCACCTAGGAAAAATAGGAATGGAAAGGAAGGTGTGAATAAAAGCAATGATTATAAACCTGTTCCTGATGCTCCTAGGAAAACATGTCATAACTGTGGAAGTTCTAACCATCTGGCTTCTTTTTGCAGGAAAAATAAGAATATTAACTCCTTACCTTCAAAATCAGGAGTTAAGAGTCAGTCTGTTAGATACAAACCATAAAATCCTTATTTTCATTGTGGTAGTTTATGGCATTCCATTTATACTTGTAAGGAATATCATAGTTTGTACTATGATTATTATCAAATAAAACCTTCTTTGAAGAAAGTTTCCATTGTTCCTTCTAGTGTAAATTCTGATTCAAAGTCTGATAGTGTAAGTTCTGATAAGAAAAATGTTAACATAAACTCTGATGCTAAATCCGCTGTAAATGTTAACAAACTTAATAAGGCCAAAGGATCCAAGCAAGTCTGGGTCCTTAAAATTAATTATTAGTGGTCTTTGTGATTGCAGGGCAACAGGAAAAATATTCTAGTTCTGGACAGTGGATGTTCAGGACATATGACTGGAAATAAGGCCCTGCTATCAGACTTTATGGAGAAAGCTGGCCCAAGTGTTTCTTATGGAGATGGCAACATTGGAAAAACATTGGGATATGACAATATCAATCTTGGAAATGTCATAATTAAACATGTAGCTCTAGTCTCAGGACTTAAACACAACCTACTGAGTATAAGTCAAATCTGTGACAGAGGTTATCATGTTGATTTCTTTGAAGAACACTGTGAAATTGTGAGTAAATCTAAAGGCAAAGTTGTTCTGAAAGGATACAGGCGTGGTAACATTTATGAAGCTAAGCTTTCAACAAGTACTGATGGTTCTGCAATCTGTCTAATGAGTAGAGCATCAATTGAAGAAAGCTGGAATTGGCATAAAAAACTCTCTCATTTAAATTTCAACAATATAAATGAACTGGTCAAGAAAGATCTTGTGAGAGGATTTCCAAACACAGTATTTGCTCCTGATGGTCTTTGTGATTCATGTCAGAAAGCCAAACAAAGAAAATCTTCATTCAAGAGCAAGACTGAATCATCAATTCTTGAGCCTTATCATCTAATACATGTTGATCTATTTGGTCCAGTAAATGTCATGTCTATTGCAAAGAAGAAGTATGCGTTGGTCATAGTGGATGAGTTCACCAGATACACATGGGTGTAATTCTTGCATACAAAAAGTGAAACTGCATCAACCTTGATTGATCATATCAAACATCTGGATAAAATGGTCAAAGATTCTGTGAAAGTTTTAAGGAGTGATAATGGCACTGAGTTCAAAAATTTGATAATGGAAGAGTTCTGCAAAAGCCATGGAATAAAGCAGGAATTTTCTGCTCCTGGAACTCCACAGCAAAATGGAGTTGTTGAAAGGAAGAATAGAACTCTCATTGAAGTTGCACGTACAATGCTTGAAGAAGCAAAGCTTCCAACCTATTTCTGGGCTGAAGCTGTGCAGACTGCTTGTTTTACTCAAAATGCAACACTCATTAACAAGCATGGAAAAACACCATATGAGATGGTGAAGAAAAAGAAGCCAAATCTGAAATATTTTCATGTATTTGGATGCAAGTGTTTTGTTCTCAAGACTCATCCTGAACAGCTATCAAAGTTTGATCTAAAAGCTGATGAAGGAATCTTTGTTGGATATCCACTTTCCACAAAAGCCTTCAGAGTCTATAATTTGAGAACAAAAGTGGTCATGGAATCTATCAATGTCTCTTTTGATGACAAAAAGATTACTGGTCTTGAAGATTTCATTGACCATGATCAGCTGAGATTTGAAAATGAAGACTCAAATTCTGATACAGAAAATCCTGATAGTCTAAGTCCTGATACTGTAAACTCTGATGGGTTAAACTCTGATGTTATTGAAACTGTGGAGACTATGTCAAAGAAAGATGCACCTATGCAGGGGGAGCATACTCAAGATCCTACCACATCTCAAGAAATATCAGAACATATATCTGGCTCTTCAAGTTCTGATAAGCCAAGTTCTGATAGTGCTGAAAGTCTAAATACTGAAGAATCCAACTCAAAGAGCATAGTTTCAGGGGGAGCATCAGAAAATGAAAATGAAAATAGCATGGATCTTGGGGGAGCATCCAGTTCTAGAGAAAACCTTCCATCTGCAAGGAAGTGGACAAAATCACATACACCTGATTTGATAATTGGAAATCCTGATGCAGGTGTCAGAACTAGAACAGGTACTTCAAGTGAATGTCTTTACAACTCTTTTCTCTCTCAGACTGAGCCAAAGAAAGTGGAAGAAGCTCTTCAAGATGCTGATTGGGTGCAAGCAATGCAGGAAGAGTTGAATGAATTTGAAAGAAACAAAGTCTGGACCCTAGTGCCAAGACCAAAGAATAGATCTGTTGTTGGTACAAAGTGGGTATTCAGAAACAAAACTGACAGTGATGGCATAATTACAAGGAATAAGGCAAGGCTGGTTGCAAAAGGATATTCTCAACAGGAGGGAATTGATTATGATGAAACATTTGCACCAGTTGCTAGGTTAGAAGCCATAAGGATATTTTTGGCTTATGCTGCTCACAAAAAGTTTAAGGTCTTTCAAATGGATGTGAAAAGTGCTTTTCTCAATGGAGAATTGGAGGAGGAGGTATATGTTGAACAACCTCCAGGCTTTGTAGATACCAAACATCCAGATTATGTCTACAGGCTTGATAAAGCACTTTATGGACTTAAGCAAGCTCCTAGAGCATGGTATGAGACTTTAGCTCAGTTTCTTCTAGAAAGTGGATTCAACCGAGGGACAATAGACAAAATACTGTTCTACCTCAACCATGGAAAGGACTTACTTCTGGTCCAGATTTATGTTGATGATATCATTTTTGGATCTACAAATGATAAACTTTGTAAAAAGTTTGCCAAACTAATGCAGTCAAGATATCAGATGAGTATGATGGGGGAACTTAGCTATTTTCTGGGCCTTCAAGTCAAGCAGAATGAGGAAGGCACTTTTATTTGTCAAACCAAGTACACCAGAAACTTGCTGAAGAAATTTGGAATGCAAGATTGTTCAAGTGCATCCACTCCAATGGCCACTGCGATAAAACTGGATAAGGATACCGGTAAATCAGTAGATATTACTGACTACAGAGGTATGATTGGCTCTCTACTCTATCTAACTGCTAGTAGACCTGATATCATGTATGCTACCTGTCTTTGTGCAAGATTTCTAGCAGATCCAAGAGAACCTCACTTAACAGCTGTAAAAAGAATCTTTAAGTATCTTAAAGGAACAGCTGCTCTGGGATTATGGTATCCTAGAGAATCAGATTTTAAACTAATAGGTTACTCAGATGCAGATTTTGCAGGTTGCAAAATTGACAGGAAAAGCACAAGTGGAAGCTGCCAATTTCTTGGAGGCAGATTGGTTTCTTGGTACAGCAAGAAACAAAAGTCAATTTCCACATCAACTGCAGAAGCAGAGTATATTGCTGCAGGAAGCTGTTGTGCACAGATTCTTTGGATGAAGAATCAGTTACTGGATTATGGGTTAACATATTTCAAAATCCCTATTTACTGTGATAATCAAAGTGCTATTGCTATGACAGGTAATCCAGTTCAACACTCAATGACAAAGCACATCAGCATCAGGTACCACTTCATCAGGGAACATGTGGATGAAGGTACAGTGGAATTGCATTTTGTTCCCATAGATCAACAACTAGCAGATATCTTCACAAAACCACTGTGTGAAGCTACTTTTACAAGATTGGTAAATGAACTTGGAATGGTTTCAGGTTCTTTCTCTAAATCTGCTTAGTCTTGTTCTATGTTATCAGACTTTATGCTCAGTATTTACAGAATTAATCTCATTGTGTATTCTGTGCTTAATTGATAAATGTCTTTAAGTACTGACTGTTGTCTGATATATGTTTCTAAACTCTGATAAGTGATATGTCTGTTCAAGTACCTATTCAATCCTATGAGGATAACTGTGCTAGATACTGACCTAGTAGTCTTCAATAAACAAATGATTCCATGTAAGAAGTAATTATTTCAGTGGAAACCCTATGACACTAGCAAATTCTGATAATTGAGCTTAGTTAAGTTTACTTTGTATATCTTATTACTAAGTCACAAATTAGAATAATGCTACTCATCTGTTAAGTTCTGATACTAGTAAAACTGCTGAATGTACTAAGTGCTGATAAACCTCACTTATCAAAAGAAAAAGCAAAAAGATCAAAGAATAAAATCAGGTACTCCTTTGAGATCTAGAGTAAAAATGTGGAAGGGACGACCCAAGTGCATTGCTGGTATTAAGTAGATATGCATTAGAAAAGCAAAATATTTTCTTGGTGACTTTTCACACTCTATGATTACTGGAGAAATACTCTGATAATAGCATAAATTCTGATACACAGTCGTGACTCACTTACACTGAGAAGCCACTGTAAAATAGAATTTCAAAAGATGCATAAAATTAGCACAAAACAGTTGAGGTGGACTCAAGCATGAACTCATTCATCAGTAGGTTTCAGGACAATGACAACTCTTTATCAAAATTTTAGTTATGCCTTATTTCTAAGATGTACTGAAGTGAATCAGACTTTACTCTTTGTCTGTTATTTAGCTTAATGCACACACTAATCACTCCATCTGAATGATGAAAATTTCTGTGGTGGTCTATGTTATTTTAGATAAACAGTCATTATATCATCTTTGCACAAATTCTGAGGACAAGTTCTAGTTACACGTTCTGATGATTAAGTTCTGACGTCTATAACTCAGAACTTGTATGAGGATTTACTAAGATGGGCATTCCTTTTTCGAGTTAAGAAATTATGTTCTGATGACTGTTAAGTTTTGGTATGGGTCTAAGTTCTGATTTCTCAGTCTAATCCTTTACTTGGCTTATCTATGAATAAAATTTGATAACAGTCTCAGTTCGAACTAGAATATTTTGAAGTGGAAGATTAATAGTCACTATGATTAGGATTAATGGTATTCGTCCTTGAACAGTCCACTGTTTCTTGTTTCTTGTGCGTTTTAAACCATGATTCCTCTTTCCAATGAATGTTATTCTTTTTCAAAGTCTAGGGAGACGAGGTAGAATTAATTCTACCTGTCAGCATTCAATTTCTTTGCGTCTCCTTGCATTCTCTTGCCTATATAAGCAACCACTTCACATCAGCCTTCCCATCACACTTTTATCACAAACTCACTCTCGTTTTTCACTTATCATCACAAATGGCTGAATTTGGCTGGTTCTACAATTATGGTGATGAGACTGTTCATGTCTTTTTGAATGGAATTCCAACTCCATACCCAATCACCAACATTCCTCACAATCTCTGGATTCAATTTCCAGAGGTTATCAAACGTGATCTGGTGGCCGTTCGAAGAGAACTTCATCTTCATCGTCTCCGCCAGCAAGAGCGAATCATCC
>NW_027419049.1:0-86038 GCF_009905375.1 Apium graveolens
CCAAGTCACATAAGCATCTGTCAAAAGACACTTTTCCAATAGTACACGGAATAGTGAAACTTCCTGGATCCTTAAGCTTCGGAGGCAACTTCTGTTGCAGCACAGTTCTGCATTCCTTCATCAGAGCAACAATCTCTAAATCATCTAGCTTCACTTTCTGAGAGACAATACCTTTATAAACTTTGCATAACTAGGCATTTACTCAAGAGCCTCCGCGAAAGGTATGTTGATATGAAGTTTCTTCAACACCTCCAGAAACTTCTTAAATTGCTTGTCCAGCTTTTTCTTCTGCAGCCGCTTAGGAAAAGGCGGTGGAGGATAGATCTGTTTCTCCCCTGTATTACCCTCAGGAGGAGTGTGCTCAACAGTAGTCTTCATTGGTTCCACTTCTACTTGCTGCTCTACTTCTTTCTCAACCCTAGCTTCTTCAGTCGACACTTGAGTTTGTTCGGGATTCGCAACCTTTCCAGACCTCAAAGTGATTGAACTTCAGTGTCACTAGGTAGTGTACCAGGTTGACGATTTAGCAAGGCATTGGTAATTTGTCCAATTTAATTTTCCAAGGTCTTATAAAAACAGCTTGACTCTTGCACATAAGTTTCAACTCCTTTAATTCAGATTTTTCATTAGCTTGTTGCTGTTGGAGTTGCTGCCTTGGTGCATATTGCGATAGCTGAAAACCAGGGGGGTTGTACTGCTTAGCTGGATACTATTGATACGGCTGTTGAACCGCATTCTGAGCATTGCTCCAGCTGAAAATAGGATGATTGCGGTTGTTGGGATGATAAGTGGCTGGCACGGGTTGCTGCGAACGCTGAAAGTTGCTCACGAACTGAGCTGATTCACTAGAAATTGCGCACTGATCAGTCTCATGGGCACCAGCACAAAGCTCGCACACACTAGTGATTTGATTAACTCCATAATTAGCCAAAGTGTCCATCTTCATCGTCAAAGCTTAAGTTGGGCAGCTATAGCAGTTGTTGCATCCAACTCCAGAATTTCAGCTACTTCTCCCGGAGTAGTCTTTGAGAAGGATTCTAGTATTTATTAGCAGCCATCAGTTCAATCAATTCATAAGCTTCATCGTAGCTCTTGGCCCACAAGGTTCCTCCTGATGCTACATCGAGCATATGTCTAGAAGTAGCACCCAATCCATTGTAAAAGATGTTTATAATCATCCAATCAGGCATGCCATGGTGTGGGCACTTCATTAGAATCTCCTTATATCCCAAGCCTCACACAGAGATTCTTCATTTTGCTGTGCAAACTGAGTAAGAGCATTCCTAATTGCAGCAGTCTTCGCCATAGGGAAGAATTTAGTGAGAAACTTTTGAGCAAGATATTCCCAAGTGGTGATAGACCCTATTGGTAGAGAATGTAACCAGCACTTAGCTTTATCCTTCAGAGAGAATGGGAAGAGTCGTAGCTTGATAGCATCTTCAGTCATATCATTGAACTTGAAAGTATCGCAGATCTCGATGAAATCTGATGTGCATGTTGGGGACTTCAGTAGGAGAACCCCCAAACTGAACTGATTTCTATCATCTGAATCGTTCTTGACTTGATCTAAAAGTGTTAGCCCTGATGGCTGGCCTGATGATGCTTGACAGAATGTCATTGATCTTAGGCTGAGAACCATCAAAGCCTTAGGATTTTCTGCTTGATCTCCCATCACTACTAAAACTGGTTCCTCGACTTTCTCTTCTTCTTCTACCTTCTTTTCTTCTTCAAAAACTTCCCTTCAAACCACCACAACTTCTTCCTCGGCTTTATCCAGAGTTCTCTTACGAGACCGTGAACGCGTATGCATACACCCTCGCTAGAGTACCTAAATAAAACAAGGAAACAATTAAGTAACAATGTCCGAGTCAATGAACTTTAACGACCACTGATGGAAAACACATAAACTAAAAATTAACATCGAGTCCCCGGCAGCGGCACTAAAAACTTTTTAGTCGATAAACACACGCTAAAATTACACGCAAGTATACGTGTTCGCAGGCAGTATAAGATATAAATCGGATTCGTTCCCACAAGGACTGGTTTAGGTTAACTTTATAATTTATGCTCGTAAGCAACAATGTATGGTTATTATTCAATGCTAGCAATTATAACTAAGGGAATAAGAATGATTGAATTAATATATATGACAAACATGGGATTCTAACTTTATTAAGTACTTCATTCAATAGCCTTTTCGTTCTTAACCTTAGCATGCAATGGTGATGACACTAATCAGATAACACAAAACTGATAAACACCAACTTTCATTGCACGAATACCATATTACCAGACATCCACAAAAGAGATAGAAGCTGAATAGACACCAATTATATTGAGACCCTATATGTCTATAGAATTTGACAACATAACGGTTTAAGCACAAGTTATCTATCTTGATTACATAGTAAGTAAGATGGTTAAAATTACCCATGAATTATGCATAACAAATACTTGAACCTATGCTAGCGTGGCAAGTTCTAAACCCTTAAATTTACTTTCGCTTCATTAAGGATTAACACACTATCTTATAAGTTCGCGATGCTCATAAGACAAATACGCACAACTAATACTAGGTTATCATACAATTACCACACATTAAGGCATTGAAACAAATCAACTGAAGAAATCCATAAATATATCCGCTAGAACCCCACGATAACGATTAGCCCATAATCGGACTCATCATCAACGTGGGTTCTGATGAAAGCATGGTATAATAAACGTAGTCTTTATAATGAATAATAAAACAAGGTTAACACAGGAGTGTAGGTTAACAAAACAAGAAACGAGCATCCAAGATTATAACTCAAAACAAAGATTCACAAGAATAAACTAGATCATCTTCGCCTTTGTTGAATTGTGCTATAGGTCTCTTGCCGTCTTCTCCTTAAGCTCTGTTATGTCTCTAACTTGGTATCCTCTGAAAACGAGCTTTAAAATTGTTTATATAGCAGCCCCATGCAAAGTAGAAGTCTTTCTCTCAAAAGCCAAGTAGAATCAGGATTCTTCTATCCGACGCGGCGCGGCGGCGCGCTTCACCAGCTCGGGCGTGCTGGGTTTCAGATGTTTGGGCGCGGCCGCGCGCTTTAACAATGCGGGCGCGCTGGCTCACTGTTCAAAACTTTGACTTCTTTTTTCCTTCTTGATTTGAGCTGGTCTTCCACTAGGTTTATTCCAACACCTCCCTGACACTAAATTAGCACCAAAATAATGAATTCACCTGATTACCTGGAAAATGCCTGAAAATGCAAAAACATATAAAACACATTAAAATACCAGTAACTTGAGTACAAATACACCAATTTAAAGCTTTATGGATCGTAATAAAGTGTCATAAATGCCACTCAATAAGTGTCATATTACTTATTTTAAATGTGGAAAGAAAGGACATCTTTCAAGGATTGTAGAGGAGCAGCGATGGCAACCAGTGTTCCGAGAGTATTAGCACTACCTCCACCACCACAGAAGAACCAGCCTAGAGCAAGGACTTTTAATATGACAATGAAGGAAGCTGTGCAAAGTTCAAGCATGGTCGTAGGTACGCTTTCTTTGAATTTGGTTAATGTAAAAGTATTGATTGATTATGGAGAAACAAGATCTTTTATTTCAAAGAATTTATTGATAAGATATGTTGTGAAATGCAACGGTTGGGCGAAACTTTAATTATAAAATTAGCGAAAGACGACCAAGTCCCTGTAGATTGGGTATATCCCGAATGCTATCAAAATAGCAGGACATCACTTTTCCATTGACTTGATACCTTTAAAGTTAGGAGAGTTTGATGTTATTCTAGGAATGGATTGGTTGGCTTGTAGTAATGCGCAGATCGATTATGCGAATAAGAAAGTGAAATTGCAAACCGCGGATATTATAATGGTAATATTTAGAGGTGAGAAACAGCGGAAAAGTTCCTGATGATGAGGCAGACTAAACGATTACTACGTCAAGGATGTAAAGCTTATTTGGCTTATATATTGGATACTGAAAAGGAAAGTCCAAGAATCCAAGATATTCCCGTTATGTATGAGTTTCCTGATGTCTTTCCAGATGAACTTCCAGGATTATTGCCAGACCGAGAAATCGAATTTACTATTAATTTGGCACCAGGAACGAAACCAGTTTCGAAAACTCTATATCGAATGACACCAGTTGAAATGAAAGAGCTAGCGACGCAATTACAAGACCTTCTTAACAGAGGAATTATAAGACCCAGTGTATCCCCATGGGGTGCACTGGTACTGTTTGTAAAGAAGAAAGACGACAACATGAGATTATGTATTGATTATCGTGAATTGAATAAGTTGACTATCAAGAATAAGTATCCTTTACAACAGATCGATGATTTGTTTGATCAGTTAAAAGGAGCCGCATGGTTTTCTAAGATATATTTGAGGTCAGGGTACCATCAGTTGAAGATCAAGGCCAAAGATATCCCCAAGACTGCTTTTCGCACCAGATATGAATATTATGAATTCCTCGTAATGGCATTCGGTTTAACTAATGCACCAGCAGCCTTTATGGATTTAATGAACAGAGTATTCAAGAATTACTTGGACAATTTGTGATTCTATTTATTGATGACATCTTGATTTACTCGAAGACTGAAGAAGAACATGTCGAGCATTTAAGAATTGCTTTGGGAAACTTAAGGTAGGAGCAACTTTACGCAAAATTTTGAAATGCGAATTCTAGTTAAGAGAAGTACAATTTTTAGGCCACATAATCAGTATTGAAGGGATTAAGGTTGATCCATCAAAGTTTGAAGCTGTATTAAATTAGGAAAGACCAAAGACACCGACGGAAGTCAGAAGTTTCTTGGGATTAGCTGGCTATTACAAAAGATTTGTTAAGGATTTTATAAAGATAGCTACGTTATTAACCAAGTTGACTCGAATGAATGAAATGTCGTAATGGATGAAAAATGCGAGAAAAGTTTTCAGGAATTGAAGAATCAATTGGTGACCGCACCCGTATTAGTACTACCAGACGAGCAAGGATATTTTGTCATTTACAGCTATGCTTCATACCGAGGACTTGGATGCGTATTGATGCAGCATGGTAAATAATTGTATATTGTTCTCGATAACTAAAACCTCATGAGCAAAAATATCACACGTATGATCTGGAATTAGCCGTAATTGTGTTTGCACTGAAGCTTTGGAGACATTATCTTTTTGGCGAAAAGTGTGAAATTTACATATCACAAAAGTCTAAAGTATATATTTACGTAGAAGGAACTCAATATAAGACAACGGCGATGGCTAGAATTAATTAAAGATTATGACGTGACCATCAGCTATCATCCAGGAAAGTAAACGTCGTAGCAGATGCGCTAAGTCGGAAAGAAAGATTGAATATATTAACTTCTTTAGCGAAATTGATCAAAGAATTTGATAAATTGGAAATTGATGTTCGTATTCTAGAAGATTTCACTGAAATGAATTATGTAATGACATTTCAACCCGAACTGTTGGAAAAGCTCCGAAGATGCCAAGAGGAAGTAATGAGTCAAGAAGAAGACAGTCTAACGGGAGAAGAAATTACAAGTCAGAAAGATGATAAGGGAATTCTACGATTTTCATCAAGAATCTGGGTACCGAATGTACCAAAATTAAAAGAAGAAATCCTACGGGATGCTCATAGTTCAAGATATTCCATTATCTAAGAAGCACAAAAATGTATCGAGATGTGAAGAACAACTTTTGGTGGCCAGACATGAAGAAAGAAATAGCGGAATGGGTGAGTAGATGTTATACTTGCCAGCTAGTCAAAGCAGAACATCAATGTCCAAGCGGATTACTATAACCATTGGATATTCCAGAATGGAAATAGGAACATCTAGTGATGGATTTTGTGGTAGGACTTGCAAGAACCAGAGCAAATCATGATGCAATATGGGTTATTATCGACTGACTAATGAAATCAGCAAATTTTCTTCCAATCAATGAAAGCTTTTCGCTAGACAAGTTGGTGCACTTATATCTCAATGAAATTGTAATGCGACATGGAGTTCCTGTATCTATTGTATCCGATCGAGATCCATGTTTTAATTCAAGATTCTGGAGACAGTTTCAGGAATGCTTAGGCACCAAATTGAATATGAGTACCGCTTATCATCCGCAGATGGATGGGAAAAGTGAAAGAACGATTCAAACAATTGAAGATATGCTATGAGTATGTGCAATTGATTCTGAAGGTAGTTGGGACGAGCATTTACCATTAGTGGAATTTTCCTATAACAACAGCTATCATGCAAGCATTGGAATGCCACCTTATGAAGCTTTATATGGAAGAAAGTGCACATCACCTGTGTATTGGGATGAAGTTGGTGAACAAAATTCTAGGTCCAGAATTGATTCAACAGACCAAGGAAAAACTAGAGCTTATCCAGAAGCGACTAGAGGCAACGCAAAATCGATAACGCAGATATGCAGATCAAACCAGAAAGGATATGGATTACCAATAAGGGGAGCATGTGTTACTAAAAGTATCACCTTGAAAGATTAACCAGATTTGGCAATAAAGGAAAACTAAAGCCACGATACGTTGGTCCATTGAAATCTTGAAGAAAGTTGGAAAAGTTGCGTACGATTTAGCCTTACCGCCTCATATGCAGCATATTCATAATGTGTTCCAAGTTTCAATGTTTAAGAGATATAATCCTGATTGAGGCATGTAATAGAATATGAGCCTATAGAGATCAAAGATGATTTGTCTTATATAGGGTGCCAATAAGAATTCTAGATCGTTAAGAGAGAGTATTGAGAAATAACTCTGTACCTTAAGTACGAGTTTTATGGAGAAACCCTATGGTTGAAGAGTTAAACTGGGAACTTGAGGGTGAAATGTTAGAAAAGTATCCCCAGTTATTTTCTTAGCAAGATTCTGAGGACAGAATCCTATTAAGTGGCAAGGATGTAACGACTGGTAAATTACGGTTATATTATCATAATAAAGATGAATTATGTGTTTTATTATGTCATTAAGTGTATTTAGTCATAAAATCCTAGCTGTTATGTGTTATATGTGTTCTGCGTTATATGTGTTCTGCGTTGTCAGGGTATTTTCTGGGTATTTATCGGATATTTTATTTTCTGTTAAAAGCTTTCATATTAAAAGTTATATGACCGAACTTTGTTTTAATAGCTGATATTTCAAATAAAATAATTGGCCTTATTTTGACAAGTATGGCTTCTACCATATCGCTATTCTGAACATCTAGTTATTTTAGAATTTTCTCGTTTCGCGAAAATGACTTTTTCGGGCCCCTTCGGATGTCAAAAACCTCACAAAATCATATTTTTATTTTTATAAAATTATAGGACTTTCAATTATTCCATTTCTTTGCATTTTTGAATTATTCGCAATTTTTGGGAAATTTTGACATATATATTATATATTTAATATTAAAAATTTAAAAATTAGTACTGAAAAATTATTAATTAGGGCCAGTTAATTTTATTAGATGTATAATTAGGGCCTTAATTTTAATTAGGAGTATTTTTTACTTACTATAAATAGCCTAATTTTTATTAATTAATTATAAAAAAATCAGAAAATTCTGAAAAAAGAATCCCCAAATTTCCAGAAATTAGGGTTCTTGAGTTCTTGGATTCAAGTTGTTTCTGTGATCCATTCACCATGTAAGTAATCAATCGAAGCTCATGATCTCTACTTTCCAATTTTACTCTCGATTTCTGTTTAAATTCATTGATTTTCAATTTTAATTTAGGGTTTTAATTTAGATTTGGGTATTTTAGTTTAAGATTGTTTTGATTTAATTCATTAATGTAGAGTTATAGATCATGAAATTTGTGATTGATTGATACCAGTTTCATTGAATCTGGTTTACGTTTTATGTTCGTCGGAAAATCGCCGCCTTAAGCGATGTTTTCATTTTTCCGGTCACGGTGATGATTATTTGGGAATTTCTTGGACTGGGTTGGTTTATGAAGTAAGGAGTGATTTGCAGCTAGTTTCTTCGAGTTCTGGGTTGACGTTGCCGAAAACGCCGCGAGCGTCGCCGGCGTTCTTCGACTTTGGTCGGAGAAGACGATATCGTTATCGCCTGTGATTTTGGAGTTGGGGTTTGGTTTTCTGGGCTGTTAGGGATTAAAAACCCTATGAAATCGTGGCTGAATAACCCCCTGCAGCCGGAATTGAGGTCGCCGAAAACTGGTATTGTCGCCGGATAATTCAAGTCCGGCCGACGACCCGTATGAGTTCTTCGCAACCCGGATTCAGACCAGGTTTGGAACCCGGTTTTGATCTGGTTTTCCTCAAAAATCATTTTCATAAAACTGTTTTTGGAAATTTTATTTTACTTTTAATTATTTTTATTTTAAAAATCATAAAATTCAGTTTTATTTATTTTATAAATTGATTAATTAATGTAATTAATAATTAATTTATTTTATAAATAAATCTGAAATATTATCTAAAATTCGAAATTAATTATTTCTTTAATTATTTATTATATATTTATTATCTATTAATTATTTTAAAATGATTAATTATTTTAATAATTAATAAATTTATTTTCAATAATTCATTATAAATATTTTAATTCCAAAAATTATGGGAAAATCATTTTTAATTATGGGTTTTCCCAAATAATTATTTAAAAATATATTTGAGGTTCAATTATTTTGAATAATTGATTATTTTGAATAATAAATTGATTTATTCATATTTATTAAATAATAATTAAACCATTTTTCCGATTTAAACGAAACGAAAGCCCTTAGATACAGAAAAATGATTTGTTTTCATTAAAATAGTTTCAAACCTTAATTTCTTTTGGAAACGAGTCGGATTTCGATATTTATTTACTTATAGACCCTATTAATTATAGAGACGAGTCCAACAAATTCCGAAAATTAGGAAACGAGCCAGATCTTGATCCAATTTAAATTCTAAAAATGTTTTTAATCCTAGATTGACTATGTGACTTATGTGCTATGTGAATTATGTGGTTAATCGAGTTCTAATTGCTAGTTATTATTATACAGTCAATTGTAAGCGTACGGGTAGACGATAAGGGCTACGTGAAGTTGGTTTGAGACGTGTTTAAGATACATGTCGACTAAATGAGTATCTTTCTTTGATAGAGACGAAGCCAACGAGACAGACCGAGCCAGTATTATAGAACTGTGATATATTTGTGGTAGATCGCGTGACAGGCAAGTTTTTCCCCTATTCTAAATTGGGAATAGTGAATTGATTATTTCTATTCGAATTCTCAACTCAGTAAACACTGATAATTCCTATTCACATACACTGATACACAATTATTGTTCTTTTGTTTACATTTCACTTCGATTCCTGATTTCTCTTGATACGCGGAATGCTCTATTCATATTACAATAGATTATACCATACTTATATCATGATGTGCATCTTGATGACTAAGATGACATCAAAGCATACCGATAGTTCCGGATGCTTGTTCTTTGGACTAGATGGTTACGATTAGGGCCAGTAATGAACTGGACCCTTGAATGAAATACGGGGCCATAAATGAGCCTGGGTACCTCGTTATAACGTGGATCTATGTGAATAGCATGGATCGTACTGTATCTGACTAAGCATCATATTACAGTACTATAATTTGTGTCCAGTCTAGTTTATTGATAATTGCCGACAGCGGCCTTCATTATGCCTTACAGAGATACATTTTTACAGATACAATCAGATTACCGATTCATTTAACTTTTTTATACTACTGTTGATATATTGTGGACTTACTGAGCAAATTATGGTTAATCCCCTTTTTGTTGTTATTCACTTTGTCTTTTCAGTCAATAAAGAAAATGAAACCTATTCGGACTCGCGTGGTAAATAAGCGTGTCAGGCAGCGGGGCCCTCTAGCACCAAAGGTGCTGATCCAATAAAAGAGGAGAGGTTTGAGCCACCTGAGCAGGTGTAGTGTAGATAGAAGTGGTATGTGTTTGAAATAAAATGAATTTACTTTAAAACTTGTTTAGATAGTGGTTTGTAATAAAGAGATTTCTATGAGATTTTAAATTTGGGCTTGTAATAAAGATAGTGGTGTTTTTATTTTCATACCTCAACCTTAAAAGATCCTGGATAGATGTAAGTGGTTAGATATATGTTTGTATAATTATTACACAAGTTTGTGTTATGTTGGAGATTAGCAAGTAACCCCCAGATCTAGACCCCAGATTTGGAGGGCGTTATACCACGTCATATAGGTTTTTGTTATGGAAATTCTGAGATCATATTAGTATTCCATAATGTAAATGAGTGTATGTAAAGGTCGTCAGAATTCGAATTCGAACACTTTGATTTTTCCTGAAAATCTACCAGATACCGAAGGAATTAAGTATAAGGTAAGATGATTAAAAGGAATTCAATTCAAGGATTATAACAGAGGATCAAAAAAGAATATAAGATATTAAGAAAGGTTAGGAAAACCCAAGTAATAAGATCCCGGATATGATCCATCAAATGATCAACATAATGAGAGTTAAGCGAACCGTAAAATAAATAAGCGACCAAGGATTAAGCTTATACAAGTAACCAAGGTATTAGAAAGAAATTAGCACTAATGAATAGGATTAGAGCAAGATGATATCATCCAACCATAGAAAGTAGACAAGTGTCCTTGTGACGATGTAAGCAAGGTGAGGTCATCACTTTAATAAGTAAAACCAAGATATTTTAGCAATATTAATCTCCACCAAGTAAAGTCATTTCATTTCCCAAGATCAACCAATCAAAAATTTCATCTTCTCCCCCCATTTCCAAGCTCCAAACTCTCGATCTCTTTTCTTAAAAATTGAAGTCCAAGCTCCACTTCTTACTAATTTACAAGGTATTTATCCTAGCTACTCCTTGATTAGTTACATGCTTCCTAAAAAATCATAGCCTCAAATTCCATTCCTAGCTATTTCTAATAATTCATCCAAAAAGATGATGAATACTGTTTTCAAGAAACTAATTTTTGATTTAATGGTAAGATCAAGGTTGTTTAAGAGTAGATCAATGCTCCCATAGGAATTTCTTGGCTCTTGTATTGTTTAGAAGCTCCAAGGAAGGTATAACTCTTCCATCCATAAGTATTAATTTGATTAGTTTGAGTTGTTATGATGATTAGATGATGGATTAAGTGTAGTAGTTGTTTAATAATGTTTAGATCTTTGATTGTTAAGTTGTTTTGTGGATTATGGAGATGTGAATGATACTTGTTAGATTTGAAGTTCTTGATCATATTTTGACTTAGTTGAGTGTATAAGTTGAGATCTTGAGTTATGGTTAGAATGGTAATATTTTGGATCTTGAGTTGTTGATGAATTGTGGTTGATTTGGTGTAGATTAGTATGGTTAAAATTTGGGAATCGTTAACGTACAACCATCGTAATGGCCATTTTTCTAGAGACTGTTTTTGTACATAACTTTTGGACCCGAGCACCCACTTATATGAACTAACCACTGCCAATCTTAGATAGCTATGATTTAAGCTTCGTTTTGAAATGTGGATCTCTTTAATCAAATTTACGGTTTATCAGAAATGACCGTTTTAAGTAACGATGTTTCGCGAATGAACCCCTACCCCTCGAGTAACTTTGAAACCATATTTAAGGCCCCTAGAAGACTTATCGAAACACGAAACAATTATGTAAAGTTTCTTAGGCAGTTAGTAAAGTCCTCGAGAAGGATTCATCTTAAAATGTTTAACGGTCAATTTTATAAAAATGGTGGAGCCGAGGGTACGCGAGCGACTAACGTAAACCTTTAAGCTTGAAAGCGAGCGTTAGGGTATGCATGAAAAAGTCTAGTTTCTTAACCGACCGAGGATTAATTCTGACTTATGTTGTTTTACAGGTTACCGGACCCACCCTAAGCTCATTACCACCCCAGGACACTCATGCAAGTTTTTTACCCGTATTACCATTGTTGTGATGATTATATGTATATATACATTATCTTGAGATAAATACATGAGTATTGTTAGGCAAAATCTTGCGATATATATATATGCATGTATGTTTTGGAAAGCATGTTGATACGATATATATTATATATATATACATGCATGTTTTGAAATCGTGATATTTCATTGTCAAATACAATTGCTTTAAAGTAGAGCTTACGAGCTACATAATACTATGCTAGTATTTAGCGATATTTTGCGTATCCCCTTAGAGTAGGGCATACAAGTTGAACATTGTACCTAAACCGGGAGGCGATGTTCCGAGTATATTGTATATAGTTTTTAAAATTATTAATCGAATAATACTTATTCGATAGTTTTAAATTATAAGTGAATATTATTTTATGAGTATTCATTTAAGATATTTATTACGATCAATGATTATTTAATTATTCGAATAGAGATTCTACTTATAAAACTTATTTTATTTATTAAATGGATATTAGTTTTGAATATTTATTCGAGGACTTATGAATCCCTTATTTTAGTAAATAATATTATTTATTTCCTTAAAGAATAATGCTTGATATTCGCCTAATAATTTTGAAAATGATTAATATTATTTAAATCATCCTTACTTTAAAAATTTCAGAGATTATTTTTGAACCTTATCAAAACCATTTTAAAAAGTATAGAGAGGACCCCAAACCCCGTTTTTTAAGCTTAAATCTTCTTTATGAATGGGATTTAATTATTCGCTCAAAAATAGGGGATCCTGCTCAGTGTTGT
The DNA here is from genome assembly GCF_009905375.1 of Apium graveolens. Taxonomy (NCBI): domain Eukaryota; kingdom Viridiplantae; phylum Streptophyta; class Magnoliopsida; order Apiales; family Apiaceae; genus Apium; species Apium graveolens. The sequence goes on from NW_027419049.1 coordinate 12,689, forward strand.
ATTTTTATATTCGCAACGATGTTGCTGAATAGATAAAGAAGTTTTTGATTACTTACCCAACATTCGGAAAGTAAATTGGAACAATTTAATCCATTAACAGGCATCGCCTGGGAAATATCGGTGAGTTTTCCTTTCCAACTAGATACAGCTTCTTGGTTCCTACTAGATATGGCTTCTTGGTGGAGCCGTATCAACAAGTTTTACTTGGGGAAAAGGGAGACGAGCTTTACGTTTCAGAATCATGGAGTTTATCGAACTAGGAGTAGCGTAAGTGGCCGAGTGGCGTCGGCCCAGCCTTATTTTATTGGCCCAGAAGTTCCACTAAGATTGTCCATTCCTTATGAGTTCACGAGCGGTCGATAAATAAATCGACTATTCTCCTCTACATGTAGAAAATTGTGGGTTGTACTACTGTGACTGATCATCATAAGTTGTCTTCCTGGCATGGCAAACTCCCGTAATGAGTTCACCATCTAGTGGATATCTCTGCAACACTACCCAGGGCACTTTAATAGAATGGCTACGGTTGGGTGATTGATGAGTGTTGGCAGGGTCGAGGTTTAAAATGATGTTTTCATCAAATGAAGTATCTCATAACTTCATCTATAAGATAAACTTCGGAAATTGTTGATACTTTGAACAATAGTAGTTTCAAACATTTTGTGGATAAGATATATGATTATGTTGAAGTATCTCGTAACTTCACCTTTTAAAACTTATATCTATTAAATGTTACTTTATGCATAATAAAGACTTTCATTAAGATATCTATTAAGATACATTGCATCGTTAATCATAATATACCTGTTATTTATGAGCTGTATCACCCACTCTTGCTTTGTTCATTCATCACACAACAGAGGTAGATTTCTCTGTAGTTTAGGTGTTCAGCTTTTGGGAATCCATTTATGTATAATTGTGACTTGTGTCAGATAATGGCAAAGAACTGTAAACTTATTAAGTAATCATTTTGGGTTTCTAATAACTTTTAACTTATGTATTCCAAGGATTGTTACTTATTTCAATTTCAACTCTGAGACTAGAATGTGTTGTGGAGTGAGTATTATTGTGGGGTCAAAATATGGAGTTTTTATTTAATTAAAGTAAAGTGTTATGAATGGAAATAAAGACCGTGATAACCCGAATCCCCGACCCGGATTTGGGGGTGTTACAAATATCATCTACAATCACTAGGCAATACCTTTTATTGAAAATTGACAATACATTGACTGGTAAATAAATCCATATGCAATAGTTGTAATGGTTCAACAATTTCTTTTTGAATGATAATTTCGTTTGCTTTCCTTTCTGACAAGCACCACAAAGGCCATCCTTTGAAAATTTAACTTGAGGAAAGCCTCTAACAAGGTCTTTCCTGACCAACTCATTCATTATTTTGAAATTCAAATGGGATAGCTTCTTGTGCCATAGCCAACTTTCATCTTGACTTGCTTTGCTAAAGAGACAAGTAATTGAATCTGCATATGTAAAGTTAAAGTTAGCTAAGTACACGTTTCCTTTTCTTATTCCAGTAAGGACACTTTGTTGTCCTTTTTGCAAGTGACAACACAGGTTTCTGAATTAAAGGTAACTGAGTTGCCTTTATCATATAGTTGGCTGATACTCAAAAGATTGTGTTTGAGTCCATCAACTAGTGCTACTTCATCAATGATGACATTTCCTTTTGAAATTAAGCCATATCCCATAGTATCCTTTGTTGTCATCTCCAAAGGTATTGTTGGGCCAGCTCTTTCCTTAAACTCTGTGAGCAGGGTAGAATCTCCAGTCATGTGCCTTGAGCATCCATTGTCCAAGTACCATATTCCTTCTGTTTCTCTGCACACATCAAAACCAAATCAATTTGATTTTGATACCCAAGTTTCCTTGGGTCCTGCCTTGTTAGCTTTCTTCTTGAGTTTCTTAGACTCTCTACCACTAGATTTAGGTGATTGAAGATCAACCTTTATCATGGGAGTAGGACTTTAAAATACATGATTAGTTTGAGATTCATCAAGCACATTATGATTAACATGGTGTGGCAGGTTATGCATACATGTTATTCCAGAATGGCATGTCATATGGCATTTGTTACATATTAAATGCAGTATAGTAAGGATTATGTGCAAATGACATATTAGCAAAATGTTCATCTAATTTTTGTAGAGGCATGACATGCATAGATGACATAGGCATGTTAGGCATAGAAGGAGGTGCAAACATGGGTGCATTCTTAACAGACTTGCAATAGTAGACAGATGATTAATACTACCATACTTCACACATGTTTCTCTAGGTTCATATTTATCAAGAGTGTAGTTGTTCTATTTATTAATCTCTACTTTCTCATTCCTATTAGTTTTCTTTTGGATTCTATTTAAACCTCAATCTTTTTAATCTTTCATTTAATTGCTTAATTATAGATGCCCTACATTCACTTTACTTGAATTTTTGGTTTTGCTTGACTCTCCTGAGATAAAATTCTTTACTAGAACATATTTTTCATTTAGCTTTGCTAGCTTTCCTTAGCTGATGTCCTTTTTCTCGTTTAATGGATGAGCTTCATCATCCGTTGATTTAAATCCGTTGACAGATCATCAAATAAATCTAGGTTCAGATTCTTTTTGTCTTTCTTCCATGCTTCTTCACAAAATGATTCAATCCCTAGAACTTTAACAATTTGTACACTAACATCCGTAGAGGTTTTCCAGGTCTTAATGACTTCTTGTTCTCGTTCAAGCTACTTTCTAATTTCTTCTTTCATCAAAGACTCTGTTAACTCTTCTCTAGCAATTTTACACTGAATTTTCAATTTTTTAAACTCAATAAATTGAGTTTTTAACACAACATTTCTATCACTCAAAAACAGATAATTCTCTTTAATTCCAATGTTCTCTTTTGTGAGTGATTTAAGTGTGACACGCAAATGATATAATTCAGTTGACATTCATTAATAGCATCATTGCATTTATCTTTAGAAAGATGTGAAAGATCAATAGTGATTACATGATTGCTAGATGAGCTGACCTCTATTTCATCTAACTTGGCCATGATAGCAAGGTTGATATAGTTTATATCTTCATCTACATCATCTCCATCAGCTGCCCAATTATTTTCTTGAATTATGAATGCCTTCTTTTTCTGTTTGAGCAACTCAAACATTTCTTTTTGTTGTTTACAGGTTCAAACCTTTTCTTTTCAGAATTTGGCTTTCTATACTCATTTATAAAATGACCACTTAGCCTACACTTGAAATATTTAAATTTGGTTTTGTCAACCATTTATGTTAGACTTCACAACTCTAGAATTTTTCTTGAATTTAAGCTTTGAAAATCTTCTAGACAGAAAGGCTAGATGTTCATCAACTTCATCCATGTTATCTTGACTTGGACAATCTTCATCTTCAACCATCAACCCTTTTCCCTTTCTTATCTCAAACCTGCCTTCACAAACATTAATGTTTGATGCAGTTTTAACAGCTTCAACCTTTATTTCCACTATTCTCTCTTGCTCAGCTACCAATGCCACAGACCCACCTTTCTTCCTTATTTTCTATTAGCTCATCTTGTTCCATTTCAAGCTCGTAGGTCTTCAAAATTCCATACAATCTCTTAAGAGTAAAATCCTTGTACTTTTGTGAATTTCTGAGAGAGACCGTCATTGACTTCCATTCCTTTGGTAAAGACCTTAGAAATTTTAGTTGAAATCCTTGATTTGGTAGACTCTTCCATTCAACTTTAGTCCATTAAACAGCTTTTGAATTCTACTGAAAGTATCATTCAGGGACTCACCATCTTCAAAATGGAAGTGTTCATATTGTTTTATGAGAAGTTGCATTTTGTATTCTCTGACTTGTCAGTTCCCTCACACAGTACTTGAAACTGTGTCCCAAAACATCCTGTAATTGTTTGTAATTTTATGGACATTGTTAAACTTTGTCTTGATCAAGACCATTGAATAATATGTTAATGACCTTTTTATCTATGGACTTCTTTAATATCTTTTGAGTCCATTCTTCTTTAGGCTTTGGGACAGTTTGCTCATTCTATAGTAGCATCAACCACATCTGTTTACAACCTTGAGAGGAATATGAGGTCCATTTTCTATGCAGTTGACATATCATTTATCTTGACAGAGTAGATGAAGGTGCATCTTTACTTTTTAGTGATGGTAGTTGTCTTTGTCCATAATTACTTGGAATCTTCACTCCATACATCCTTCTGCTCACTGTTGTTTGATTGCTTTGATCTTTTTAAACTCATTATATGTTAAGAGTGTGCTCTGATACCAGTTGTTATTTCCCAACAATATAACAACTATTTATAGAAGGGGGATTAAATGGAATTCTGGTTTCTTTTCTTTTCTGAAAAACTCTTTATAGAATATACAACTGTGTTTTTGAATAAGCAAATTGCAGATAAGCTTCTTGAGTATTTTACTCACACAAAGTAAATAAAACACAATGTTTAAAAACTTTATGGTGATTGTCTTTCCACCAGAGATGTATATTGAAGAAATCTCTGTGATGCAATTTGCACATAGCTGCTTACATGTATTTGTTTACAACTTTGAACTGAGAGTATTTTTCTAAAGAAACAGCTTTGCTAACTCTTGAGTTCTTACTTTTTTTCTAAATGCTTGCTCACCTTGATTTATATTGAACCAAGTTTACATGTGCAATAAACAAGAATAAAAGTCCCTAAACATCTATGGTCCATGCACATGCTTCTTCATCTCTCTGTCCAATGCAATCCAAGTACAATAACATCTTTGAACGACCATGTTTTGTTTAAAATGGAAATGCTTCACTTTATTCTAAACCTGTAAGCAGGCTGCCACATTCCTTTTGTGCATTATCAACTTCATGTGACTCTCCTATCAGCCTCTGTCAAGTCATTATCAATGTCTTCTTGTTTGATCATCCGTGAAGACTTCATTGTTGTTCATCTGTTGACACTATAAAACTAGTGTCATCCGTTGAAGCTTTCTTGTAGCATCCGTGATGAAGCCTTTATCTGATACAATTGAAGACTTCTTGACTAACTTAATCCGTTTGAAGGCATTATTGAGTATCCATGAAGTTTAGTAGTTTAGCAGTTGAAGATTGTTTTTTTTAGCAGTTCATATTCTTTCATTTATACAAAATTACAAGGCATTTATACTACTACACTTAGCCCCCCTATTTTGTTATTTATCTACACTTACGGCCCCACTCTCTTTTACAGGTCATTTATACAAAATTACAAGGCAAACACTCAACGTATGTGACTGTGTTGTCACTGTCAATAGATAGTTTGAATTGATTCATCCACGGGTACATTTCTGTTATACCGTCCGGGTTAGCTTGTTTGATGCATCCGTCGGTAGCTTTGTTGATCATTCCGCTCGGGTAGCTATTTGACACTTGACTCTATTTCACTTATGCATAATAACAAGACATCTTATATTTTTAATTAATCAACTTATTCTGCATATCTATTAGTATGTGAACATGACTCATCTGCTTATACAGAATCTACACAAGTTGTTTGCAGAAATGTGCTACAAAACTTATTATTACATAAGCTACTCACTCGATGGATGTCAAATCATCATCCGTCAAGGACTATATTGAATCATCCGTCGGGACTATATTTGATCATCCGTCGAGTGCTACAAAATTCACTAAGTTAAATATACTAAGGTGTTTTGTATAATTATCATCAAGTTCATAACATATTTCCTAACAATCTTCCCTAATTTATGTCTACTGGAATTGTAGCCATAAATTAAGAGAAACTTGATGATAACAAAACACTTCTATGAATACAGATTAAAATAGTAGATAAAATTGATAAGTGCCGCAAAATTTACTGAAAAATTGAACAATGCAAAGTATACAAAGACTAGCTCATAATCATTATCAAGATGCTCCTCTAGTCTGAGAAGATAGTTTATTTCCTTGTTTGTCTAGTTTCTTCCAAGCCTCTTGTTGTTCTCTTCTATCTGATTTTAGAGTTGTCTATGGAATTCAAGTTCATCAGCTTCTGAGAGATCTAGCATTCCTTATCTTTCCAATAGAGTCTCATTGCTAGAGATACTCATCTGGTCCTCCAATCTGAAAAATCTTCTAACTCCCTTTTCATCCCTGAATTCCATTAACCAATAGGGCCTCAGATGCACTCTCTTCCTGTGAAGGGAATCGATAGAGTTTTTGAAGTGCATATTTGGTTCTATTACTCCCCAGCTCCTCAATCTTTTTTAGAACTAATCTTCTGGCAGTCACATGGATATCCAAAGTTCTTTTTCAATGATGAGGTAGATCTTTATTAGAACATATTGGCTTTCTAGAAGAATCCTGTGAAGTGGCCATATGATCTCTTTTCCTCCCCTTGTATTTGAATACAGTCTTTCAGGAAGATGTGTGTGAGCATCAATTCCTCTAACTTCTTCCAATTCATCTAAGTAGAGGTTGATATCAGAAAACTCTTTGGTGGCACAGATGTACAACATATCTCCTTTGTTGACTGTATATTGAGATGTGACTAGGGTCTTGGATTTGAGAGTCACTAGTTTCACTTTCTTGCTAGCTCTTGTCTTTGTCTTCTTCGGATTGAGGATAGGAAATTTCAGTTCAGGAATAGGCAAACTATCCAGTCCACTGGCTCATCCTTTGGAATTATGGGTTTACCATGAATATCCTAGTTGGATCCACCACCTTGATTGTTTCAAATGCCACTGAGGGTTTTGATATTTGAGTTGTAGTTGTGGACTTTTTAGGAATATTGTCTTCTATTTCTTCATCATTAAAGTCCAATTTTCTCTTAGAATGGAGCTTGTATCTAAATTTCCTTTTCTTCTGTGGTTCTTCTTGCTCTTTCTGATCCTTAGGTTCAGTAATTACAGTTATTTGTGCAGGAATTTATGTTGTGGTTTTTACAGCTTGAAGCTTGCACAAGATAGCAACTTGCTTCTTCTTTTGTTTAAGCTTTTTAGCATCCAGAGCAGCTTGCTTCTTTTCTTGCCTGATTCTTTCTTTCTCTTCCTTCTTAGCTTCCACAAACATGGGGTGTCTAGCCACCACACAAATTTCCTTACCATTTCTGTAAATCTTTGCTAATCTTCTTTTGAGTGCTGGAATCAGCTGGATCTTTGTAGAAGGCAATTGATCTAGCCAACAGTTTCTTCTCATCTGGCCTAGGTGTTCATACACAGTATCCATAGGATTCTTTTCTGAAAACTTTGAGTAGTTTCTTTTAGGCTTCATGATGAAATCTTCTTTTTGAGATTGGATGCAAGATGTTTGGCCTTTTTTCCAGATAATTCATACTCATTTCATTCACATAAATGTTCTTGACTTTAGAATGATGATGAATGTTTTGTCTGGCTTCTGAATTGGCCCAAACTTTTGTTAAATTCTACATCTATCTTTTTTTCCATTTTCTTTAACTCCTTCTCAGCTGTTGCTACATCAATCTTTAGTAGTTTGTCATCTGTGTTTAGCTTTGATGCTGCCAGATTTTTGATGTCAATGACTGTCCATGACTAGTGTTGTAAAAGCAATTGCTGGAATAATCACTTTGCTGACTGTGGAAGTTTAGTACTTTCTGCTCCCCCTCACTCCTTGATTCCTCTTGACTGATTTGGACAATAGAGCTTTCATCTCCCCCCTTTTTGTTATCAGCCAATTGAGTAGAGGAATAGGTTTGTGCTGCCACTAGCTTTTGAAGCAAGTCTGTTTGTTATGGTTGATGTAGATGAATAGCTATTAGATAAACTTCCATAGCAGTCATTCTTTTATCCAGGGAATCCACTGAGTAGCAAGATCTGAGTTCTTCCTTAGTTGTCTCTTAATATTAATCATAGTTGCTTCTGGAAGTTTAGCATCCAATCTTTCAGAAATGTCCTTTTTCATTTGATCAATTTAACTTTTGATAGAAGTGACATCCTGATTGTGTTGAAAGCCCTTGAATTTGTTGTAATTGAAGAGAAGCAAGGTGTGCTTGTAGGAGCTTCTTGGTGCTGGCATTTGTTGTGGATGAAGAGCAGATTGTGTCTGACTTATGAGTTGAATGAGGGTGGTCTTGAAATAATGTTCCATCACATTGCTTTGAAAATGCTCAAGATGGCATACCAAATCGGATATAGGGCCTACTTCTCCCCTATGTCCAGTGACCCCTATTCACTGTCATCACCAAAGAATCTTCTGATCCACCATCTTTATAGTCTATATCATCACCAACTGTAGAAGGCATAGTTGTGATGGCATCCTTTGCCCTTTCCATGGATTGAGTAGTGTGCACCAAATTCAGCATCCTTTCTGCACTTTCATTGCCCTGTCCAGCCAAAATTCGATATGCTGGAACAAGATGAGTAATTCCTTAGCATCCAAAGATATGGAACTTATAACATCTTGATTCTGCTGAGATAGTTTCTCTATGTCTACATCATTGGCATTCATTGACTCCTAGCAATGATGTCCATCCTTATATCTCCTGTACCTGCATTTCTCTCAACTTTTTCTCTCTTTTTGCATCAAGGGCTCCCTTGGCTCCCCACCCTCACACCCTCACCTTCACCATCTAAGGTGGGACTCCTCTCACTCACTTTTGTCAGTCCTGAAGAAATGAACTGCATTTGATCACCCTTATTCTCTCCTTTGCCTGGGAGCAACCCAGCCTCTCACTCACTTCACTCTCTTCCCTCAGTCCTAGGAGTGATTGTATTACTACTAAGTCTTCTGCACTTGTGAGAATTGAAGAAATTTTAAGTTGTTGCAGAGACACTCGCAGATGATGGAATATCCATCGGGATAAGGTTTGGCTATCCAATGAATGACTATTGTTAGGCTTATCCGTCTGGATACAATCACTACTCAACTGGATGATGAATATCCATCGGGATAGAAGAAAAAATGAGTTTAGAGCGGAGACTATTGTAGACTCTGTGCCAGATTGATGATAATTTAGGTACAGAAGTTTCAACCAGTCTCAGAAAGAAATGGCAAGTGAGCCAATAAATCATCTAAAAGATGATGCTCACTTGCTTGGATTTTTGGCTTCTCCAAGAGAGTTAAAGATGGAGAATTTGGAAGTGATGTATTTATCATGTCAACATCCAGTGTGTGTGGAGAGAATTTGGTGTATCAGGTGCTTCAATTATGAGAGATTTTGGCTGTGACTCCACATTATGGAGCCACGTTAATCTGACTTTGAGATGGTGCAGTGATCGGGTCTTTAGCACCAGTTTGCATTGTGTGTGTGCCCTGTGCATCCCCAAGGGTTTTTGATCTTTTCTTTCTAGCATAAGTTTGTGGTGAGCTAGTGTCCCTACCTCTCTTGGCCTGTGCTCCTGGTTGGGAGCTTGTTTCAATAGTGACATCCTTTTGGGATGGATGAAACTAGTAATGAGCTTATTTCCTTATTAACAACCACAGTTTGTTGGGAAACTGTGGTGTGGCTAGGTTTGGCTACATTCTTTTCCTAAGACCCAACCTTCTAATTTCACTTAATTTAGAGGGTAGTAAGTGCATAGCCCATGGAGTTGAGCATGTTAACAATATCAGTGTCTGTGTTGGAGCAGTAACAGTATTATCAGGAATTCTAAAGCATGCTTTGACAATATCACTGTTAATGCAAAACTGCTTACCTTAAGAGTGAATGTGATGGTCTTATCAGTTGAGTTGTACACTTCAGTTGTCCATATCTCCTCTAACCTCACAGTAGATGGTGGGAGATCCCAACATAGCATAGGTTGAGTTTGCAGCCTTTAACAAAATCCATCATTTTTAGGTAGTTTCCAGAGTGTTGAATCTCCTTGTTCACTAGAGTGTGAAGTTGTTCTTTTCATAGATGTACCCAGTTTGAGACATGATTTTGACGACCGGTGCCATTGTTAGAGATTGAGAAATTTGTAGAGAAAGTATTTGTTTTGAGAAGAAAGAAGTTAGAGCAATTGAATCTTGAGAATGATAAAAGAATTATAGTAGAAATGAATTTAGCTTTTATACTATCTCAGAAATAAACTGTCAAAAATAATAAAGTAAAATAAAGTGACCAATAAAAATTTCCCAAAATAGCCGTTTATAAATAAATAAACTGTAAAAATCCTTCAATTATCCGTCGTGTTATGCTTACAAACTGTAAGTATACCCGATGGATAATATTCAGAAATTTAACGGCTAGGATTGAGACAATTCGACGGATGTGGATAATCAGTTATCCGTCGAGTTACAAAATATTCCAGAAAAATAATTGATTTTTATTTAAAATTAATATACCGACGGATGACCAAACTCGATGGATAATGAGCATCCGTCGGGATGTAAATTTTGACTTAGCCAAAATTCCATCCAATGCTGAAAAATCAATTAAATTTTTGGCTGTATTACAACTTGTAAAATATCTGAAGTAATTCAAGAATAATTAAGCATACCTAACTCACTTACCAACCTTGAAAAGGTGGATTCATCAAGTGGCTTGGTAAATATGTCTGTAAGCTGCTTTTCACTTGGAACAAAATGAAGTTCCACAGTACCATTCATCATATGTTCCCTTATGAAGTGGTACTTGATGTCTATGTGCTTTGTTCTTGAATGCTGCATTGGATTTTCAGTGATGGCAATTGCACTTGTGTTATCACAGAAAATGGGAATTCTATCCACTTGTAGACCATAGTCCAACAATTGGTTTTTCATCCAAAAAATCTGTGCACAGCAACTACCAGCAACAATATATTCAGCTTCAGCTGTAGAAGTAGAAACTGAATTTTTCTTTTTACTGAACCAGGACACAACCTTGTTTCCTAGAATTGACAGGTTCCTGCTGTACTTTTTCTATCTATTCTACAACCTGCATAATCTGCATCTGAATAACCAGTTAGATCAAAACCAGAATCTCTTGGGTACCAAATGCCAAGTTTTAGTGTTCCCTTGAGATATCTGAAAATTCTCTTAATAGCTACTAGGTGAGATTCTCTAGGATCGGCCTGAAATCTAGCACAAAGACAAGGGGCAAACATTGTATCTGGCCTACTAGCTGTTAAGTACAGAAGTGAGCCAACCATGCCTCTATAGCTTGAAATATCCACAGACTTTTCAGTAGTGTTTAATTCAAGCTTAGTTGCAGTAGCCATGGGAGTTTTTACAGATGTGCAATCCATTAGATTAAACTTCTTTACAAGGTCATGAATGTATTTACACTACGCCATAAGTGGGCTATTGTAATGCCTAAATTGTGTTACAATAGGCCCCAAAAGTGTTACAATAGGTCTATTCTAACACCAGGGGGCGTTACGTATACGAGCATACAATAGACACCCTAATGTAACACTTCACTGATCTATTATAACAGAGAGGAAAACGTTACAATAGGCACCTACTGTAACACTAACAGGCCCAAATGTAACACAAAATGAGTGATACAATAGCTTGATCAAGATTGCATAAGTGGGGCCTACATGGGCCCCACCTGTACCCTATTGTAACACTATATTATATCTATTGTAACATGATTATTTTGTAATTAACCAACATTAGATTTTATAATTCCACGCTATATCTAAATATACTTTATACTAGAATAGGAAAATGCAACAATTAATATTAAAAATTTTATATACATGCTCTGTGTATACAACAATCCCAATACCAAAATAAAATCTCCAATACGTATCCAAAATACTACAAAAACCAACTAAAATTATAACCATTTGATCGATCAGTAAAATTACAACTGCAATTCAAAATAGTTGAATCAGCAGATCAGTAAAATTCATTATCAAAGCTTGGTGACTGCGACATAAACCTAAGAAAATGACTATGCTAAAAACACGTGATAGTGTGTCATTCTTGACCTTGTTCCTGAATCTGCACAAGGGAATACGAATGAGAAAAAGGCACATAAATAGAAAAGGAAAGAATGAAAATTGATGGTTTTTAAACTTATACCTGCAAGCCGAATAAGCAGAAGGTTGACATGCCAATTCAAGAATGTAAAGTATAGATATGTGGGATTCAAATATAGTTATAAAACTTACAACTGCATAAATTCCAGTGATTCCGCATGTCAATGCAACGTATGTGAGATCAGGAAGATAAAGGGTATAAAATACCTGATATTTTCTTCTTGGTCAGGAAGGGAATTTAATGATGGGATGCAATATTTTTTACAAAATAATCGAAGGCAATGCAATTTGAAGGGGATACTAATGAGCCATTTATATGCCTTACCTTGTTTGCTTAATCAAATCAATTTACTGTTGTAGAAATAGAAACAAAGCAGACAACTTATGAATACAACAGATGAATTGTATCATTTTCAGATCCTAAAAACTGTAGGTAAATGCCTTTTAAAATATATGCAAGTCAATAGCGGATATATCTATCTTATATCCTGATTTCTTCAATTGAAAGTTCATCCATTTTAAGAGAACCTTTTCCGGAGATAAGCTCATGAGCTCCTCCACATCCTGAATGTGAAAAATAAAATAAGTATTGCATGTATATCATGATGCAGGAAAGCGATTACTCTCAAATATGTTTTATGATCAACAGGAGATTTATATGTGTGTGTGTGTGTTCTTCAAACCTTCTCTTCTTCCACCAGCTCCAATAGCTGAAGATTTTTCTTGAGATCGAGACTAGATAGAAGTTGTATCTGACATAAAAGATGCAAGAAAGCACAAAATCAATTGAAAATCATGGTAGTCCGTTGTATTTCACCTTTTCTATGCTAAAGTTTCAGAAGTTTAAGAACATACCTTAATTATCTGGGACATCAAACCAAGTAGGAGATGAGGCTGTACAAAATGAAATAAACAAATATAAGCAAATATCGCAGAGACTTGATCCCTACTATAAATTAGTGAATTTTATGTCAAAATGATGAAAGTTGTTTCTGTTCATGATGATAGAAAATTACTTTATGTTCTGCCTCTGACAGGTCCTGTGTGCCAATGTTCACTACGGTACAGCCAATGGCCTTGGCGGAGTTGAGGCACAACGTATAATTCTCATTCTTCTACCACGGATTAAGCACAGCCTTAGTGTTTATTGCACGCTCGTCTATTGTACCAGGTACAACCAGATTGATAAGCTTACTGCGGGACAATTATTGTTAAATCAATTTAAAAACTTATGTCCTGAAATAAACTGATATATACATTGTAAAATAGGTGCATTGGAAGTACCAGAGAAGAACTACATTCTTAACAAGATCAAACAAAGCATTGGTATTTGGATCGATAGGAAGATACTTCTTCAGGTAAGGATCTTCTCCTAGGTATCTATTGATGTGGGAAACATAAGATTCCTTCTCTGACTGGCTTATGGTGTGTCGAAGAGTGGTCGTGGGTGCCTTGAGGAACGAAGGTGCATTCTTAAGCTTTGATCCACCTGCCTTCGTTTGAGCACGAGCATTTATGTTTAGATATGTCTGCCAGCATAAAAAGAAGATTTAACACTTGCAACTGCATTTTTGCCTTAGACATAATATGTCACTGATCAAACAAAGGAAGAATGGTTTTTAGCAATAAACTTTGAAAACTGACCCTCAGAAAGGCTTCAAAATCAACTTCGTGATTCATGTTTGAGTTTGACTCACTCAAGATCGCTTTAATGTCCTTTTCTTTATGTTTGGTGACTAGCAAAGGCTTTTACAAGTGCCTCTTAAACTCGATCTATTAACATCGAATCACCTTCCTAAAATAGAAAAAGCTGATACAAGAACAACTATAACACTAACAACTGGTAACACAATACAACACCCTTGATGGCATTAATCACTAACAAAATTACTAAAAGTAAAAGCATTTAAAGAAATTAGCACCAACTATAACCAATTATCTACATTATAAATTAAATTCCTAATGAAAAACTACTATTAAGGGCAAAATTTGATTTACAGTAAAATATTCTTATAAGATGTGGCAGGGCAGTACTCCTTACTGAATCACCTTTGCTTGAATAAGGATTAGGTGTGCATACACATCATCAAATCATGTATTTAAAAGGGAAGGTACACCAATATATTTGGTTTAGTTATATCTACGTGTGTACATATACAGCATATAACACCTCATCCTTTATATCACAATTCTAACATCCAATCCCTATTTTAAAGTAATGCACTTAACATATGAAAACAAAACTGACAGCAACAAACACCATACCTGCATAACCTCTTTGAGAAACAACACATGAGTAAACGGATCCCTCTTCTTAGACAAAACTCTCTGCAAATGCAAAACCGCCACAACAATATTATGCACCCATTCATCCGTTGCCACAAAGCTTCCTTCGCCTTACTCCCCCCACCAATCTGCGACATCACACTCCTCTGAATCCCACCCGGTCCACCCCCATACATCCCTCCACTACTCACTCGAACCCCAATTTCGAAGCCCAAATCACTTGCAAAATCATTTCAAAATTAGTAATTGTCTTCGAATCGCCACAGGGAAGCCTTACAAACCCTGCAAAATCATATAAAATTGAAAAATAAGTACCAGCCTTTTAATATGGAGCCATATAATTGTTTATTCAAATACCAAATCCCCAATTTCTTCTTCAATTCGTGAGGAGAGAGAGAGCGAGAGAGTCTAGAGAGAGTGTTTTGAGAGAGAGAGAAATAGTGATTGTATAGTTTTGTCCAGATTATAAGTCCGGGTCTTTTTTGTTTGGTGGGAAAAATACCGCCCATTTTTCACCTGGGAAAATGTGTATGATTTTAATTTTTAATTTTTTCCTTTTTTTAAATTGTTAAATTATTATTTTATTAAAAAAACTAAAAAAGTAATTTTTATATTTATGTATAATAATATTTTTATAACTTTAATAATATTATATATTGCATTCTTGATTTATTAATAATCCAGAATATTATTTTAATACTAATTTATGATTACATTTTTACTTTAATATTTTTAAAAGTTAAAAAAATAACTAATGTAACACTAGGTGCTGGTGTTACATGTCGTGCAACACTGTCATTTCTCTGCAACACTAGCATTATAGCTATTGTAACACTAATTGAGAGGTGTTACAATAGGACAAAAATTTCTTAGCTAATGTAACGCTACTTGTAACACATGCATTACAGTAGCCCACTTATGGGCAATCCATTAGATAAAACTTCTTTAAAAGATCATGAATGTATTTAGTTGGACTAATGAATATTCCATCACTAACTTGCTTAACTTGTAAACCAAGAAAGTAAGTTAGTTCTCCCATCATGCTCATTTAATACTTACTTTGCATCAATTTGGCAAACTTTTTGCAAATTTTTTCATCTGTAGAGCCAAAAATAATATCATCTACATAAATTTGAACAAGTATACTAGAGCCATTAACATTTCTAAAGAATAAAGTTTTATCAACAGTACCTCTTGTGAAGTGGTTTTCCCAAAGAAACTTTGATAAAGTGTCATACCAGGCTCTAGGTGCTTGCTTCAGTCCATGAAGTGCTTTCAAAAGATAGTAGACATGATTTGGGAAATTTGGATCTTCAAAACCAGGAGGCTGACTAACATAGACTTCCTCCTCCAAATCTCCATTCAGAAAAGCACTTTTGACATCCATTTGAGAGACTTTCAAATTGGCATGAGCTACATAGGCTAAGAAAATTCTGATGGCTTCAAGTCTTGCAACAGGAGCAAAAGTTTCATCAAAATCTATTCCTTTTTGTTGACAATAGCCCTTAGCAACAATCTAGCTTTGTTCCTCACTACTATGCCATTTTCATCCATCTTGTTTCTGAATACCCATTTGGTGTCAATTTTCCTTTGGGTTTGGGTACCAGCTTCCATACCTAGTTCTTTTCAAATTGGTTAGCTCCTCCTGCATAGCTAAAATCCAATCAGGATCCAACAAAGCTTCTTCTACCTTCTTTGGTTCTTTCTTAGATAGGAAGCTGCTATATAGACATTCTTCTTGAGTTTCTCTCCTTGTTTGAACTCTAGAAGATGCATCACCAATGATGAGCTCAAAAGGGTGATCCTTAGTCCATTTTTTTGTTGAGGTAGATTAGCTCTAGATGAAGAGGCCTCATTGTTGTCTTGATGTATGACTGAGTTTTGATTATTAGAAACTCCCCCTGAATTTGTGAATCTTTGATTTGAGAAAGGGGAACTTTCTGTAAGTGATCTATACTGACTTTCAGCTTCTCTTAATGACCCGCCGGATGTTGCACTTTGTGTTCCGACGGATGAAGATGATTGTCTCCCGAAGGATAAGGCAGATTGTTTCCGACGGATGAAGCATTTTGCAACTCGAAAGATGTTGAATTATGTGTTTTATTAGTTGTAGATTTTTCTGCATTATCCTTATTCACCGTTTCTTGATCACTTTCATCATCACTGTCATCACTAACCATCTCCACATTATCAAACTTGAGGCTTTCATGAGAATCTTCATCTTCCAGTCCTTCAATCTTTTTATCATCAAACAAAACATGTATTGATTCCATAAAAATGTTGGTTCTAAGATTGTAGACTCTATATGCTTTTCCCACGGTATATCCAACAAAAATTCTTTCATCTACTTTAGCATCAAACTTCCCATGTTGATCAGTTTGATTCCTTAAGATAAAACATTTGCAGCCAAAGACATGAAGAAAATTTAGGGTTGGTTTCTTGTTCTTGAACAATTGGTAGGGTGTCATACACTTTGCTTGATTAATCAAAGATATATTCTGAGTGTAGCAAGCAGTATTCACAGCTTCAACCCAAAAATATGTTAGTAACTTTGATTCTTCAAGCATTGTCCTTGCAACTTCAATAAGAGATATGTTCTTTCCTTCCACTACTCCATTTTGTTGTGGAGTTCTTGCTGCAGATAACTCATGCATTATCCCATTCTCTTCACAAAATGATCTAATCACAGAATTCTTAAACTTAGTTCCATTATCAATCCTGATTCTTCTTACTTTAAAATCAAGATGATTGTTGACTTTCCTTATATGATTGATGATGATTTCACTAGCCTCATCTTTAGACTTTAGGAAGTATGTCCAAGAGAACTTTGAGATATCATCCACAAATACTAGGCAAAATCTGTTTCTAAAAATGGACAACACATTGACTAGTCCAAATAAATCCATATGTAGCAATTGCAAAGGTTCTTTAATTATTGAATCAAGCTTCTTTCTGAATGATGCTTTAATCTGCTTTCCCTTTTGGTAGGCATCACACAATCCATCCTTAGAAAAATCCACTTGAGGAATTCCTCTTACCAGTTCTTTCTTGACAAGCTCATTCATGGTCTTGAAGTTTAGATGGGACAACTTCTTGTGCCATATCCAACTTTCATCTTGACTTGCTTTAATGAGAAGACAAGTGACAGATTCAGCATTAGATGAGTTGAAGTCAGCTAGATACACATTTCCTTTTCTCACTCCAGTGAGAACCACTTTGTTGCTTCTTTTGTTTGCCACAACACAGGCTTCTGAATTGAAGGTTACTGAATTGCCCTTGTCACAAAGCTAGCTGATACTCAACAAATTGTGTTTGATACCATCCACTAGGTCAACCTCTTCAATAATGACATTATCTTTTGAAATCAAGCCTTATCCCACAGTATAACCCTTGCTGTCATCTCCAAAAGTACTTGGGCCAGCTCTCTCCTTGAACTCTGTGAGCAGCGTAGAATCTCCAGTCATGTGCCTTGAACAACCATTATCCAGGTACAAAAGATTCTTTTTGTTTCCCTGCACACATCAAAACCAAATCAAATTGATTTTGGTACCCAAGTTTCCTTGGGTCCTGCCTTATTAGCTTTCTTCTTTGGTTTCTTAGGTTTGATCTCATTTGACTTGGGAATTTCTGATTCATCCTTAGTCATTTGAGTTGGACCTTTGAAACCAGTCATTAAAACAAAATTATCATGCACATTTTGATTCGTAGGAAAAGGCATGTTGTTTGCAAACATGTTATTCCAGTAAGGCATGCTAAATGGCATTTGTGGCATACTAAATGCAACATAATAAAGATTAGGTGCAAATGGCATATTAGCAAATTGTGCATTCATATTATGAGCAGACATAGCATTCATAGGCATAGAAGGCATGGCATTCATGTTAGGAAAAGAAGAGGGTACAGATATAGGAGTAGGCATGGCAAGTTTTCAATTAACAGACAAATGATTAACACTACCACACTTAACACAGATTTTTCTTGGAGCATACTTATTGGGTGTGTAGTTGTTATGTTTGTTAATCCCTACTTTCCCATTTCTATTGTTTTTCTTTTTAGTTTCTGTTTTAACCTCAATCCTTTCTAATCTGTCATTCAATTGCTTGATGGATAGATGACCAACATCACTTTTTTCTCCTTCTTTACTTGACTTGATTCTCCTGAAATAAAGTTTTTGGAAACTGATCCATATTTTTCATTCTACTTGGCAAGCTTGGCTTTGCTCACAGGTTTGCTTACAACCGACGGATGTGGCTCTTTGTCACTCGACGGATAATCCTTTTGATTATCCGACAGATGACTTTCATCATCCGTCGAGTCCACATCGGTTAGCAATCCTTCAACCAAATTGGATTCCAGCTTCTCCTTACTCTTTTTCCAGGCTGCATCACAAAAGGACTCAATACCTTGAACATTAGTGATTTGAGCATGGGCATCTCTGGATGATTTCCATGCTTTAATCACTTCCTGTTCTCACTCAAGCTGCTTCTTTAAAATCTCTTCTTTCTTTAAGGACTCAGTTAATTCATCCTTAGCAATCTTACTGATTTGAGCATGGACATCTCTAGACGATTTCCATGCTTTAATCACTTCATGTTCTCGCTCAAGCTGCTTCTTCAAAATCTCTTCTTTCTTCAAGGACTCAGTTAATTCATCCTTAGCAATCTTACATTCAATTCTTAATTTTTTAAATTCAGTAACTGAGACCTAGCACATTATTCCTCTCACTTAAAAACAAATTGTTTTATTTAATTTTAGCATTTTCCTTAGTGAGGGACTTATGTGTAACATGCAAGTGATATAATTCTGTAGACATGTCATTGATTGCATCATTACACTCAGCCTTAGATAAATGTGCTAGATTAGTGGTGATTACCTGATTACTTGAAGAACTTATTTCTGTTTCATCAGACTTGGCCATCAGGGCTAGATTGACATAGCTTACATCTTTATCTTCATCCAATCCATCAGCTTCCTAGTCATTTTCCTGTGTAATGGAAGTCCTTTTCTTTTGCTTGAGCAACTCAAAATATTTCTGTTTATAATCAACAGGCTCAAACTTCTTTTTGTTGGAATCTGATTTTCTACACTCACTGGCAAAATACCCTGCCAAGCCACATTTGAAACATTTGAATTTGGATTTATTCACCATGTTTCTACTTGGCTTGGTTGCTCCAAAGTTGTTTTTGAACTTGAGCTTGGCAAATCTTCTGGACAGGAATGCTAAATGCTCATCAATATCATCCATGTCATCTTGGCTCAAATGACCTTTATTTTCAACTACCAGCCCTTTGCCCTTGTTTTCACAGACCTTTGATGTAGACTCAACAACTTCTACCTTCATCTCTTTCTCTTTCTCTAACTCAGCAACTAGTGCTATGGACCCTCTTTTCTTCCTTCCTTTCTCTATCCTCTCATCTTGCTCTATTTCAAGCTCATAAGTCTTCAGGATGTCATACAGTCTCTCCAAGGTAAACTCCTTGTAATCCTGAGAATTTCTCAATGAGACTGTCATTGGCTTCCACTCTTTTGGAAGAGATCTAAGGAACTTGAGGTTAGAGTCTTTTGTCTGATAGACTCTTCCATGCAACTTTAGAGCATTTAGTAGTTTTTAAAATCTACTAAAAATATCAGTGAGAGACGCACTATCTCCACAATGGAAGTGCTCATATTGCTGAATTAACAGCTGCATCTTATTCTCCCTTACTTGCTCAGTACCATAACAAATAATCTGGATAATGTCCCAAACCTCCTTGGCTGTTTTGCAGTTAATGATGTTATCAAACATATCACCATCAACTCCATTGAACAATATATTCATGGCCTTCTTGTCTTTCCTGACTTGCTCAATATCAAGATCTGACCATTCATGCCTAGGCTTGGGAACATATGGTTCATTGCCTGTTGCAGCTCTCATTGGTACATGAGGAGCTCTCTATATGCAATCCACATATGCCTCATCTTGAGAAAGAAGATGTAGATGCATTTTCACCTTCCAGTGGTGATAATTGTCTTTATCCAGAAAATGAATTTTAACTTCAACATCCTTCTTATTCATCTTGCTGTTTGTTATGATCTTTACACTATTTGTACTTCAAGAGCTTGCTCTGATACCAATTGTTATTACCTAACAATACAACAAGAATTACAGAAGGGGGGTTGAATGTAATTCTAGCTTCTTTTCGAGATTTATAAAAATGTTTTAACTCAATATATATATATAAGTGTTTTGATTTGCAAAGTGCGGAATAAGGAATTAAGTAAATCAAACACACAGTAATAAAAACACAGGTCTTTAAAACTTTCTGGTGGATTTGAATGTATCCACAAAAGGACGCTATAGGACCAATAAATATTAATATAAACAGTAGGGAGAATAATATAGTAGGACTAAGACATGGTATGCATATTATATATAACTAAGTCATGGCAAAACTTAAGAATTAATACAAAACATTAAAATATGATATGAACAAGAATAGGATTTGAAATTACTTGGAAACGCTTTTGATTATATAACTGAAAGTAATCTGCTAGTCTTTGTGTACAATTTGAGAAAACTTGAGAATAAACTTCGGAAATATGAACTGCTATCACTGGTACAAGATGTGTATATTATCTGCTCTCTAATTTCAAGTGTGTATATTACTCTCTTCTTCTTATTATTTATAGAAGGATGAGTAGTCTAAATTCTTGAAACAACATAATTCTTTTTTCTTGTAGTGGAGTTCTACATTCCTGAGTGGATAGCTTGACTTGAGTGGGAGGTCCTCTTTTTCTTAGTGGAGGGGCTGCTTTGCTGAGTGGGAGGTTGCTTTGTTCACAGGATCTTGAGTATGATTCCTCTTCCACCAAAAATTGCTTTGTTTGGAGAATAATGATGAGCTACTCTCAGTGGGAATCTTCTTTTGTGTCTTCTTTGTCTTCTTTTGAATAATATTGAGTTAGTCTCAGTAGGAAGTATCTTCTTTGTCTTCTTTTGTGTCTTCTGCTTATTTTACGGGTTTTTGAGAAATGCCTATATAATGAAAACTAGATATAAAATTTAAATGTTGTACAATATCCTCTTTTTTAAGTACTTTTTACCATTTTACCCGTAATAATTTGGAGTAAAAAAGTATCAATACAAACTGATTACAATAATGAAATAAAGGAAAACTAAACAGTATGAAATGATGTAAATTTGCATGAAATTTATGGGGGTATTTTGGACTTTTTTTCTTTTTTTGGTTTTTTGTGATTTCAATCAGTGGAAACTACAGGGGAAAATATCCCATGACAGTCATCTTCGTTGTCATATCCTAAATGAAAAGTTGCTTTGTTTGGAGAATAATGATGAGCTGGTCTCAGTGGGAATCTTCTTTTGTGTCTTCTTTGTCTTCTTTTGAATAATGTTGAGTTAGTCTCAGTGGGAAGTATCTTCTTTGTCTTCTTTTGTGTCTTCTACTTATTTTACGGGTTTTTGAGAAATGCCGATATAATGAAAACTAGATATAAAATTTAAATATTGTACAATATCCTGTTTTTAAGTACTTTTTACCATTTTACCCGTAATAATTTAGAGTAAAAAAATATCAATACAAACTGATACAATAATGAAATAAAGGAAAACTAAACAATATGAAATGGTGTAAATTTGCATGAAATTTATGGGGGTATTTTGGACTTTTTTTTTCTTTTTTTTTGGTTTTTTGTGATTTCATTCAGTGGAAACTACAGGGGAAAATATCCCATGACAGTCATCTTCGTTGTCATCTCCTAAATGAACCGGACTGCTATCGTCGTCGAAATCATAAATTGAATTTGCGAGTTGAAGTAAGGATTCTTTGTATTCGCTTCTGGTTTTTGTTTGGGCTAATAATGCCTGGGCATTTGATTTTTGGGCAAAGAAAGTGGGAACTTCTTTGTTGGTAATAAAATTTTGACTTGATAACCATTTTTGAATGATCTTTTTGGAAATCTTTTGGTCTTCTTTGAAATTGCTCCACCATTTGACTTTAAAGGACCGAAAAATACAGGACTGTATTTGGTTGAAATAAATTTTAAACTCCCAAGAACAGACCCATGGAAGAAAGAAATTTGAACATAACATTAAAAGAGGAGGAAAATGTCTTTCGTATTCTGTGGGTTTGAAGTATGTTTTGAACAGTTTTAGACATTCAGGTGCATTTAGAGTAAGAATTTCTTCAATTGCTCCGAAGAAATACCACCATTGAAGGAACGAAACATGGAGTTCCTGAACTTGGATTTTGGTGTTGAAATAAAACAACCAGGAATGACTATTCTTCTGATTTTGGATAAAGAATGAATTATGCCATGCTTGTTGGTAATCCCAGTAGGAATATGAGGAGCAGTGGTTTAATTATCTTTTAAAGTTTGAAGGAAAAAATTTTGGACGGTGGAGTTCTTAGCCTCATTGACTTGGGTGGATGACCTTTTGGATTTGACATGTTGTGTATGAAGGCGTTGAGTGTTCTCTATCCTGAGCGTTGTAAAAATGTTTGAATGTGACCGATTCAGTAGACAAGAGAATGGCTTGATAATAGACATTATTTTTTTATAGATCCCAGGGTTTGAACATCCATCCTTTAGGGAAAACATTTGAAATTGCTAGGGAGGCATCGTCATTGTTAAATCCTCTTTTAACTGATATTATTTTTTGATGGTTTCTTTTGGTATAGTAATCAGAATTGGATTTTGAAACGTTTGACTGGCTGACTACTACCTCCTGGTTTTGTATTTTTGGGGTATCAATTTCTAATTTTGACATAGGTCTCTGATGAACTAAGAGGGTTGGGTTTTGAAAACTGGTTGTTTATGTTTGAAAGGGAGGATTTGTAGGTTGGCTGGAAGAAGTGTTTTGTTGGGTAACTTTAGTTGATTTTGCTGAAGAGCTTTGGGAGGATGTTGAGGGATTTTGGATGTTGAGGCCATAGGCATTGATGGTTTGAAGGGCTAGAAATAAGTTATTGTCTTCTTCATCTGCAATTACCTTATCGATCCAGGATGTGATCGGTTTTCCTGAAGAAGTACTCGTTTTACTTTGTTGAGTGACCGGGAGTTGTCCGGGAAAGGCTGGGGTTTTTGCCCCACCTCTGCCTTTTCAAGGCATGAGGCTATCTGTTTTGTAGAAACTCACGGGTCAGGAAATCAGGGACACAGTTCATATCTCCCTTAATGTGTTCAATATCAGAATAAAAAATGCTTAATAATGCTTGCCATCTGGCAAAAATTTGTTTTGATGCAATATTTTGGACATCTTTTTGTAAAACCTCTTTTGTTGATTTACAATCGACTCTAAGGAGAAATTTTTATTTAATAAATCACTCTGAAATTTTGTAATACATAAAAAAATTGAAAGTATTTCCTTTTTTATAGTAGAATAATTTTTTTGACAATCATTCCAATGTGCAGATGTAAACTGGACTATTTGTTCTTTACCATTGACTACTTGTTTTAGTATACCACCGTATCCTAACTCAGAAGCATCTGTTTCAACTACTTTAGAAGCATTTGGATCAGCAAGATGTAGACAAGGGATTTCTAGAACCTAAGCTTTGATTTGTCGAACAATTTCGGTATACTTAGATGACCAAGGGACGGGGTTATCAATCATATGTTGTTTTCTATGCCAAAATGCATTTGGTAAGTCAGAACAAAGTTCCAATTCTATTTGTTTTAGTAATTTTAAGATTTTTTTTTGATAAAGCGGTCTTTTAACTGCTTCTCAATCTTGTGAGAGGAAAGGTCTTGTTTTAGATGGGATAATTGTATCTGTTTGCCTTGTATTATGGCATTTATCTCGTTATTATATATAGAATATGCCTTTATTGTATTGAGGTTCCTTGTTTTGGGTTTTTCAAGGAATGGGAAGGTAAGTTTGGTGTCATTGCTTTTGAAAGTAATACCTTCGTAGGTGACAGTATAGGGGTTATTAAATTGAAGAAAGATGTACCTAATATGACAAGATGATGTATTCCTTTAACTAAGAGAAAAGATTTCTTAATTTGGAAGGTTTTATTATTGATAGAGGCATCAACCTTACTAACTACATTGAGGTTTGAGTTATTAACGGCGGTTAATTTTTTGTTGGTATGTTGATGAAATATTTTTGGTATTATTTCTTCTTTAATGCAATTCAAATCTGCTCCTGTATCGAATAAGGCAATGGTATCTAAGATAAAGTCATCTGAGCAGACAACTTTGACTTTAATGAGATATTTTCGGTAGGTAACTTGTCTTAATTCATATAAGAAATCTTCATCCTATTCAGGAGTATTGTTTAAACTGCTTAGTTATTTTTGTTCAGTATTTTTCTCTTCTACTTCATGAACTAGAAGGACATTTAATGCTTCAGAATCTATCTTCTGTTGTTCTTTAAGGATTTTTAATTCTTCTTTGATTTCTTTGATTTCTTTGTGTAGGTGTTGTATTGTTGAAATGGATTTCTGGTTGGGTTTTTGTTTTTTTTAATATTATGGTCAAGTCATATGTAGTTTTTATTGATGGGAGAATGGAAGGTTTTTGTTCTGGTTTGGGTTCAATTGGTCGTTGGAGTAATTTTTCTAAGAGCACTTTTCTTATTTGGGGATCAGTTATCTTTTCTATGATTTCCAGAGAATGTTCCTCATTTCTGGTTAGGACGTTGATTCGTCTGTCTTCAGAGGAGGAATTATGAGAAGAAGATGAGCTTGTTGCAATCTAATCTATTTGAAGAGATTCATCATTTCCAGACATTTCAGATGTCTCAGAGTCGGAGGATTCAAGGAATAAAGCCGAGATTTGGTGGATAGGTTTTCTTCTATGTTTAACTCTTGTATTTTCCTATTAAGTCTGCAAAATCTAGATATATGTCCCTTTTTTCCGCATTTGTAACAAGTTATATCTTTATTGGTTGGTTTAGTAAATCTATTTTTATTGAAAGGTTTTTTGTTGTAGGTAGGTTTATTGTTATTATTAAAGGAAGGTTTATTATAGAACGCATCTGTTGATTTTTTGTAGAAATGTTTAGAATTTGTGAAAGACCTTTTCTGATAAGGTCTTTGATATAACTTGTATTCGCCATCACATTATGTTTTTGAATAGCTTTTGTTGGGATTATAGTCAAACTGTTGACAGAAAGTACCTAATTCCTGTTTTGTTCTTTTCATTTCCCATTTGAGAGTATCAGAGTCATAAGGGAGTTGTAATATTGTTGCCTACTGTTTCTCTGTTCTTAGTTCTTAACTTTTGTAGCTAAGCCCTTGCCGAGTCGGTTTGCCTAGTTTATCGGTTATAAGTCCATAGGAGGCAGTAAACCCATTTTCTCTAGGATTGTAAGCAAAAGCTTAGCCTACGTCTATTTTAAACCTAGAACATGGATTATGTATTCTGCAGAACTACATCTCTTTCAAACTCTTCCACTAGTACGTCAGACTCAAGAAATATTACACATAGTGAGGAAACCAACATCGAAAACCTCCAAAAAGCAATAGAGCGTTGGGACATCCCAAAAATCCCAAAAAGCCAAGTTTATGATACAAAATGGTATAGTTCAAGTTCTTCCATCAAAACCGAAGAAAGGGACATACACCTATCAAAATAATTTGAAATAATTCACCTTCTCACCAAAAGTTCCCTAGAAAAACTAGCAAAATCATACAATTACATCCATATAGGTCTAGTCCAAGTAGGAATTATGCCCTTAACCAAAGAAGGATTAGACACCTCAATATTAGCCATTTCAAGAGATGCTAGATTCCTTGAGTTCAATGACTCTCTGTTAAGTTCCATAGAATCAAGTCTATGTAACGGACCCATCTCTTTTAGTTGCTATCCAAATTTATCCATTTCTCTTAAAGACAGGAATGTTATCCATAGCATGACACTCCAAGTTAAAACTCACAACTATAAAATGTTAGAAGAATCAATTCTGGTTGCTTTAATATTTTGAATTCATTACAAAGCAATAATGTCCATTGGTGATGATGGGCATAAAAATGCTTTCGTCAAAGGAGAAACCATCCTTCTTCAAACTGACCTTTCAAGGTCTAACACAATTATTCCTCGATCCATAAAATGGCATGACATTTCCCTTCCCACTAAATGGGTTTTAGAAGGGGTAGCTCGCCCTAGATTACCGGAAAGATTAGAACCTAACACACAAATACACTAAGTTCACCAAGATGACAATGGAAGAGTCACTCTTACATTTGATCGATCATCCCGAGCCCCTTTTATTAGTTCCTGATATTCTGATGCTTCCGCAAGAACTTAAATTTAGGAAGGATTTCTCAAATCCCTTCTATCATTAACACTTCCTCAAGACCAAGATACTCTACATCAGATATACCCAATACCTCTATGGGTGGTGTGGATTATTCTTCCAATATACCTCACCCTTTCTATGTTAGGTCACACAACACTGTAGAAGGGGGTTGAATACAGTGTTAAAATTTCCCCTGTTTTTGCCTTGGGAAAATTTCAAGAAATCTTCCCCCCTCTTTTGATATCTACATGTTATTAAACTATAATTAAAAATTAAAATACATATAGATACAACATCTCTTAAAACATGAAAGATAAATCAAATATATCGAAAACTCTCTTCTCTCTGCTCGACTGAAGAACAACCCATCTCAACCGTGCTCAATTATGCTCATCTCTCTCCCCCCCTATCTCCCTGCTCGACTGCTCTCTCTCTCTCTGTGCTCTCGTCAAATTTTGAAAATGTTGTAATTTGTTCAAGTCAGGGTTTACAGCTTAAATCGTAGTATAAAGCTCAAGTCGGAGGTAAAAGCTAAGTTGGAGGTCAAAGTTTCAATTGGCTAAAATTTAAACTCTAATTTTTAAATTTGGGGTTTCAAATTAAAACCCTAATTTTTTGATTTATTGATAAATAATGAAATTTGGGGGGTTTTGTATTGATTGTGGTTGGGGTTTAATTTTATTATTTTATGAAATTGGGTAGCACTATCGCGTGTCTATGTTTATAAAATCGTGATGATTAGCCTGAATGCTTTGTTTTTGCTTATCTTTTCGTGAATGATTATTTTGTTCTAGTTTTGTGTGAATCAGATTTGAACTTTTGTACTAGAATTATAACAAGTTTCCAAATTATATTTTACATTATGTGAACTTTTACTCCTATCAATTTCCATTCCATAACTTAACCATCATAAAGTTTGATTTCTTTTACTTCTGTTCTGTGGTATGTTATAGAATTACATTACTTTTGAGGCTCATGGTAGTGTATACTGGAAGGCAGACAATTCGGCAATATTATCATCATTGGATCCAAAGATACCTCTTGTTTATCATTTCGTAATTTAACACCACTAAATTATTTCTAAATTATGGATGCCAATATTTCATGGTGCAATAATTTCTATATGTAATTGCACATTACTCTCTCTTTTTTATAGCATTGAAATCTTGGTTGTGACTAATTTCACGTTCCACTTCAACAAGGATTGTTTAGTTGTGCAGTGGTCTGGTGACAATCCTAACAGCCTAGCAGGTGAAACCTCTAGATTCGGGGATTCTTAATATGTTGTACTTAATGTTTAAGATTATAAAGTTTTGATCAGGCTTTTTTCGGTCATTCACTCTATTCCTTTGATGAATTGTCTACTTTGGAAAAATTCCTGATGCAACCCAGATGTATACCTACTTATGTCTTGAAAGCACACCCAAATATATAACTGCATAAGTTTTAGTGTGGAAGCTCTGTGAATTAATTACCTAATATAAATTTTAGTTTTACCATCCGTTACCTAAAACCAACTATCTAACATAGTTTAGCTGCATAATCTTTGAAAAATGATCTTGTAAATTGCAGGGTTGACACTCAACACTCCAGGAGATCTGGAAATCAGTCTTGGTACTAATGATACCGTAATTTTACGTGTTTGCAGATGGAAATCTTGAATTTTAACTTGGTAGTTTTGTACTCGGTTTTTTATATTATTATCTGAATATTTATCTGATGTAGGTAATATTTAGTCCGTAATCTACAATATGAGTACTAGCTATATTAGTCTGTATTTATATATATATTGAGTAAGGAACCTCTTACATTGTCAACAAGTTGCTTAAGATGTGTTGTCATGTTCCTCATATTTCCGCTTGGAATTGTTTTTAGCTATTTTTGCTCTTCGCTTGCTTGTAAGAGTTAGTATTAAATATCTGTTGACATGATGCTTAAAGAATGGGGAGGGTATAATATATACTACAATTCTCATTATTATAACAATATAACATTATAATATGGATTTTTTTGGTGTCATTTTGTTGTATTCTGGAAATTAAGGTTTTTGAATATGTGGGTTTCTCATCAAAGACATGTGGATTTTTAGATAGTGCATGTCCACTGTCTAATGAGTAGTGACAGATGACAAGGTTGTTAGTCAATAAAAATATCATTTGTTCCGTCAACTCTGTTGTCTCTCTCCATTTATATAATGTTCTTGTATTAGTTTTCAGTGACTGTTTGTGTTGTTTAAGCAGGGGACATTTATGTAACAGTCTCTCTGCTGTCCGAGTAGAGGTCTATAAATATTTGATTCTTCCCAGAGGATATGTTTGGTTTGGCTTAACTAGTTGTCGACTACTTGCTGACCAGTGACTAGTCATCCAGCCCTTAAAGGAGTACCTATTGACAGTTATGCCTATCATATAACTAATTGTTAACAGACAAGATAGTTTGTTGTTGACTTGCGGCTGAGAGACTAGTCACCGGCTTGCTGACTAGCCGTTCCACCTAATTGGATAAAATAAAAGAGGCATAATATCGTTCTTTAATATGATATGTTATATATATTATTAAATATGTTGGCATTTGACGTTGTGCTGGATTTAATTTTTTATTTTGCTTTTCTATGACCTGCTACTAGTTTAATAATAAATTACATTAATGGTTTTTGAATTTCTAATATATATGTGCTTCATAATTTCTAATATATATGTGCTTCATAATTTTGCAAATGAACACATGAGACTCCCTCTTACCAATTTAATCTTCTTACTATTAGGTATTTGGGATAACCACTAAACATCGACCAAGATTAGAAGGGCATGCGTTTCCTAATCCCGTTGATCCAGATAGCTACATGGTAATGCTAGTATATAAAAATGGATCTCTTGTGCGGGAAGGTTAGAATCCTTGTCTTATTTAAAAATAGAACATCAATTGCATGGTAATGATTTAGAGGATTTCTAATAATTCTGATGTTTCTTATGTGTCCATGACCTTCGCATATGTATGTAATCGTTGTGCTAACAAATCATGGGAAACTTTCAATACTTTTCTGCAGCAAACACCGCCTCTGAATGGTGATTAAACATATTGTTTTATTAGTAATATAAAATCAAATGATATCAACTGTGTCTTTATATATAATATTTTTAATATATAGGTGTTTTGAGTTTTGTTGCTTGAGCAAAGTCTTGCTCAAGAAACCCGTAATCCTGACCATAGGCTACTTGCGTCGGTAAACAATCATAGGCGTGAACTAGCAACTAGTCTTGAGACAGTAAAGTGGCAGGTGAATGTCATGCTTTGTTTTGGTGTTTTTCTTTGTTTCTGTTATATTAGGATAGTTATTTGTTACTGTTTTAATAGCTTGAAGATTTTGAAAGAGAAGTGCAAGTGGCAACAGCTACTTTGGAAATGTCTCAAAGGAAGCAAATTTCCATTTCTAGACATAAGCAATTTATAGGTGCCATTGCGGAACAGATTTCAAAAGTGAACAATAGCTTGTCGGATATGTCCTCGTTGAGGAACCAGAGGCTACATGCGCTTTACTAAGAAGTGGGAAAATGCAAAAGAACAAGGGCATGATCAAATGATATTTTCATGCTATTGACGGTACCAAGTCAAATTCTTTATATAGACAGTAGTAGAATAGATGGATGGATATGTGTAGTACTTGATGTTTGGATTAGATGAATTTGTTGAACCGTATGGTTGAATATTGGTTGTTAGATTTATAGATAACTGGTATTATGCAACAATTGGTTTTGGTAGTCCATTGGTTTGGCAAATTTTTGGCATCTATATTTTTAAAATGTGCATTAATAAAACAGGTATAGACATCATTACAGTGGAAAATGAAGTATGTCAAAGCTTAATACATCAGTTTTAGTTGAACATTGACATTAGTAATACTTATTAAAATCGATGTTAAATACAAAAACAGAAAAATCTTAAAACAGAACATATGTTATTAAGCTTTATAGACATCGGTTTGTCACCAATAGATATCGGTTTGAAATAAAGAACCGATGTCAAAAGTTATGTTTGCATCGGTTTAACTTGAAAACTGTTGTTACTGGTATTAGTAACATCAGTTTAATGGGTAAATGAATTTTTTTACTTATCTCAAATATGTCTAAATTGATAAAAATATCATATTATGATAATATATGAAGATCAGATATTCATTAGAAATTTAACATCTTTAAAAATTGATGTTATACGTCTTCTTAACATCACCCACGAAGACATCGGATTTTTTAGTTTAAAACCGATGTTAAATGGGGGGTCTTTAACATCACCCACGAAGACATCGGATTTTTCTATTCATAGACATCGGTTTTTAGTCGATGTCTATTCTACGTTTTCTAGTAGTGTGGTTAAAAGAGATAGAGAAAGCATTCACGTTAGTGAAAGTGTAAGAGGATCAGAAGACTGATTTTGCTAGCTATTTCTCGAAGGGAGAAGCTAATTATTGGTGGGAGTCTAAAAAAGCTTTAGAAGGTGAAGGCATCGTGACTTGGGATAGGTTTACTGAATTATTTCTGGAAAAATATTTTCCTCGCTATATGAAGAACAAGATGGAAATCAAATTCTTGGAATTAAAGCAAGGAAATATGTCGGTAACAGAATATGAAGCCATGTTTACAGAATTGGCTAAGTTTATTCCGGAACAGGTTAATACTGATGAGAAAAGGGCTAAAAGATTCCAGCAGGGATTGAAGTCATGGATTCGTAGCGGAGTGGCGGTATTTGAAATGATGATATATACGGTCGTGGTTCAAAAAGCCATGGTCATCGAATGGGGAAGTGAAATATCCCAAAAGGAAAATGGACAAGGAAATTTTCAGAACCGTTTCAACAGAAAGTCGGGATTTCAAGCCCAGACGAATATGAGTTTTAAGAGGATAGAACCAGGCAATCAGAGGGCAGGTAATCAGTTTCAAGCTCCAAACCAGCAACAGATTATAAGACCACCACTGCCTGATTGTAAGACATGTGGGCGAAAATATACAGGAGTTTGTAACAAGCCGAACATCATATGCTTCTGATGTAACCAGATGGGACACTATTGTAACGAGTGTTGTTAGTCGCTAAACACGCGCTAAAATTACACACAAGTATACGTGTTCGCAGGTAGTATAAGATATAAATCAGATTCATTCCCACATGGACTGGTTTAGGTTAAATTTTTAATTTATGCACTTAAGCAATAATGTATGGTTATTATTCAATGCTAAGACGATAACAAATTGAGGTTGTTTATAACGAAGAATTAAACTAACAATTATAACTAAGGGAATAAGAATGATTGAATTAATATATATGACAAACATGGGATTCTAACTTCATTAAGTACTTCATTCAATAGCCTTTTAATTCTTAACCTTAGCATGCAATGGTGATGACACTAATCAGATAACATGAAATTGATAAATGCCAACTTTAATTGCAGGAATACCATACTACCAGACATCCACAAAAGAGATGAAAACCGAATAGACACCATTTTTATATTGAGACCCTATATGTCTATAGAATTTGACAACATAACGGTTTAAGCACAAGTTATCTATCTTGATTACATAGGGCAAGTAAGATGGTTAAAATTACCCATGAATCATGCATAACAAATACATGAACCTATGCTAGCATGACAAGTTCTAAACCCTTAGATTCATTTTCGCTTCATTAAGAATTAACACACTATCTTATAAGTTGACGACGCTCATAAGACGAATACGCACAACCAATACTAGGTTTTCATACAATCACCACACACTAAGGCATTGAAACAAATCAACTAAAGAAATCCATAAATAAATCCGCTAGAACCCCGCGATAACGATTAGCCTATAATCGGACTCATCATCAACGTGGGTTCTGATGAAAGCATGGTATAATAAACGTAGTCTTTATAACGAATAATAAAACAAGGTTAACACAAGAGTATAGGTTCAACAAAACAAGAAACGAGCATCCAAGATTACAACTCAAAACCAAGATTCACAAGAATAAACTAGATCGTCTTCGCCTTTATTGAATTGTGTTATAGGTCTCTTGCTGTCTGTTAGGTCCCGTAAAAGGGCTATTTTAAGCTAGAAGGAGGGGTTGAATAGCTTAATTACCTATTTAAAAATTATTATGGCATTTTAAAAATATTTATCCTTTTTAATATTTTACCGATGCATATTATATATGCGGAAATAAAAGACAAGGAAGAAAATACCACACGTGAGATTTATCCTGGCTCGCGATGGCGCAACCTCTAATAAATTCACTCACCTCTACGTCCAGTCCCCGAGCTCCTCTCCAGGACCCGAGTTTTTCCCTTAAAATAACCTTGCTCCTTACATAGGCGGAGAAGTCTTTACAACCCCACAAATACCTGTCTTGGTGCGTAACTCCAGGTTACCACCTCAAAGTAAATGTGCAACCTACACAACCTATCTTAGACATAACACCCTGTTATTTCTTCAAAATTGATGTAGAACCCTAGGTGTAGTCTTTGTCCTTCAAAACTTTTGCCGGTTTTGGATCTCAGTAGTTGGTCTTGGGTTTTTCCTCTTCCTCACGGTGCGAAGACTACTAACTCCCCGTTAGTACGTCTAGGACTTGGGTCTTAGAACGAGAATCACCTCACTATACTTCACCTCACTGCAAAACGAAGAAGACAATATCTACGAAACAATACCTGTTATTGATAGAAAGAGTTTGGACTAGTAATACACTTAACTAGACCGGATGACTTACAAATATTCTTAAAAGAATATTAGTGTATACTTTTCTTTAGATTAAGTGAAGGTTAGAGTACACTTGGTATTACTTCGTTTTGAATAATATATTTGATTTCCGAAGTAATAAATATATCAAGTCCTTGGTGAAGCGTTATAGCTTTCAGATCTTTGATAAAATACTTTCTCGTTTAATATGGTCATGTGTAGACTTTTATAAATCGAGAACGTTACACTTATTCTTTAACTATTTGCACTTATAAAATATTTGGCCAAGAGAATAAAAGGTGCGTAATTTAAACACAATATATCAAAATAATATAAGAGCAGAGTTTAAATTATATTAGAACAGTTTATATGTGTATATATATAATACAATATTAGCTTTAATTTTTTCCCACGAAACACTGAAGATGCTAGTAAGGGAAGTCACTTAATTCTTATACGATTATATATATACTTATATTTACTTAAAAGCTTTGAGATCTTCCCACGAAATACTAGAGGTGCTGGTAAGGGAATTCACTCAAATCTTTTAACTAAATATAATAAATATGTATATATAGATATATATAATATAAGCCTTAAGTTTTTCCCATGGAACACTAAAGGTGTTAGTAAGGGAAGTTGCTAAGGTCTTGTTAAACAATTATAACGAATATATCAATATATGGCCAAAATAAGTGCGTTTAAGTTTAAAGAATAAAATGCTAGATTTGTAATTTAATTCCCACGAAACACTAAAGGTTCTAGTTAGGAATATAAACCAAGCGTTGTATGAAATTATCACTTCGTGCTAGAAGTGTATTATTTGTAGAAAACAATCCTTGTACAGATTTGTTTTTCATTAAATTATTCTATATAAGAGCTTGTAGAGATGAAGAGAAGGTGTTACTAAGCTTCTTATATTAATTTTAAGAGTGGTCGGTTAAGACTCGGATGAAAGCTAAGAGGTTTTACCACTTTTAAGAGATAAACGGAAAAGTTTGCCGGAAAAAATCGCCGGAGGTTCGGCCGGATTTTGGCTTGTTGGTCGAACTTGGGCAGCCCTTTGGGAGGCAAGAAAGTGGTGTGGATGAGCTTTTCTTGGGATGATAGAGCTTGGTTGGTGGAACTAAGCTTGAAGATCAAAAACCTTGAATATATGATATATATTTGTAAGAGAGAGGTTTTTGAGAAGAAGTATTTGGGTTTGGATATTAGAGAGTGTGTAGAGAGAATACTTCTTGAAAATGCCCAGCAATTAATTAGCTCTTAACTTTTGTAAAAAATGGTGGGGGTGGGTGTTTATTTATAGAAGGGATTAGGTGAAGGGAGTGGTTGAGATTGAGTTAAATTGAATGGTGGATGAAGAGAGTGGTGTGGATTGATGACATGGAGGATAAGGTGTGTTAGTTTGCAACTTGCATATAGGACAAACAAGAAAAATCCCAGCAACTATTAATTATATAATAATGGTTTTTAGCTTTTTCAATTAATCATTAATTAATTAGTTAATTAAGTAATTAGCACCATTAAATATAACGACTTTGCTAATTCACCCAATTAGCACAAAAATAATGTTAATTCACCTGATTACCTGGAAAATGCCTGAAAATGCAAAAACACCAGAAAACACATTAAAACACCAATACCTTGAGTAAAAATACACCAATTCAAAGCTTTACGAAGCGTAATAAAGTGTCATAAATGCCACTAAACATACCCCCAAACTTGAATCGATGCTTGTCC
The DNA here is from genome assembly GCF_009905375.1 of Apium graveolens. Lineage (NCBI taxonomy): Eukaryota > Viridiplantae > Streptophyta > Magnoliopsida > Apiales > Apiaceae > Apium > Apium graveolens. The sequence continues at coordinate 47,552 of NW_027419049.1, forward strand.
TCAAGCATAAACAGACTCAATGAACAAGAAATAAAAATGCATGAATGCAACTAAATGAATGCAACGATCCCCATTGAATAACTAAACTAATCAACAAGCAACACATCAGCAAATATAGTTATTCGCATAAAGATCAATCAAACCTCACAATTCAATCTACAAATCAAAGACGTGGGTGTGTACAACTACTTACAGATAATCTATCACAACTAGATCAATAATCATGACTCACTACTTATCAAAGCAATCGCAAGTTTATAAATAGAATATAAGCTAAACTCAAAATAACTTTTAACACTTCAATTCTTATATCGGAGTTTAACATGGATTCATGCTTTCATTCATAACAAGACAAAACAACTATGCTTATTTGATCGTGCAATGAGTGAGGTCTACAAAAGACTTATACAATGGTACCCATGTAGCGAGCGTTAGGTTGGCGGATCCCAGACTATAAAAGCCTTAGGTCACTAGGCATGAAGTCCCCTAAGAACTTAATAACTCGAGTACTAAAGAGCCCACTCGTGATCAATTATACATAATACTACTCTTTTTCTTTTTTTTCTTTTTTTTCTTTTTTTTCTTTTTTTCTTCTTTTCTAATATTTCTGAACGAGTGCATTTCGCTCCATCTCGCTCAACCCTAGATTACTCATATAAATATGAGTCGGCTACTAGCCGTTTGACACCTAGCCACACAACTAGCAATGAAATCCAATTTTCTCCAAAAAATTTTAAATATCCATGCTAATTTATTATTAAGAGAATATCCTAAATTCTAAATATAAACAAGCGATTAAACCTCGACAACAAACAAACCATGATCATGATCTAGCACTCTAGCAACTTGTAAGACTTAGTGAAATACAATTGTCTCTAGCATGCAAATCAATTCGATAAGACTTAACATCACTAAATACGACATCACTACATTAGCATCAATATCACAAATTAATCGGAAAAATCATCTAAGGGATCATGTTATAATGCACATGCATGAAACTACATAAATAAACTATCATAAAAAACTACAAAAAAAACTATATGGAACACATATGCAAACTATATGCACTAAACTATCATGAATATGCAACTACATGCGACTCACACAAAACATATTCCTTCAACTACTACCCCCAAACTTAAAATATTTACTTTCCACAGTGAAGGTAATAGTAAGGAATCAGGCATACCTACTCCGAATTAGAAGAATTACCCTCAACGGGTGGAGTGTCAGGCATGTATGGAGGCGGATACACAGAGTCCTCACCAAATACTGGCCACTGGATGTCAACACCGGTGGCTCTAAATGTGGTCCCAAGTGCCTGGGTGAGATCATGTGCAAACCAACTATGAATGTCATGCATTGCATCCATCCTCCTCGCTAGACGCCTATACTGCGTCGAACTCAAACCAGCTCCAACATCTGCTCCAGCCTCCTTCTGTTGCTGCTGCTGCTGCGACGAACCAGCATTCTCTCCCAACTGATCTCTCCAACCTTCCTTACTTGCCTGCTGCGTTCCACCCACATACATTTGATCGCGAGGCCTTTCACCTCGTAGATGGTCAAAAGAGTAACCAAGCTCCTTCAAATCAGGCTTACCTCCTCCCCACTCAGTCATGTTCAACAGCGTAGAATTGTCAATAGGAGCACTGGAAAGCTGTAGATGCTCATGTGCAGGCCAACAAACACCAACCGCCACACACAGCTTCATCACAACGGACGCATAGGGTATAGAACCCGTAGTACCTTCTCTCAAGAATCTCAAAATCCCCTAATAAATAACCATCCCCGAATCAATGTAATCACCTTGAAGAATACCCCACAGCAGACGACCACGCTTCACAGTAATCTCATGCACATGAGAAGATGGCATGATGTTGGCACATATAAAAGAATTCCAAGCCCGTGCAAAACTGTTCATGAACGACGCAGGGAACATGGAGGAATCAGTAGTGCCCCTCTTGAACTTCCAGTGAGTCTCAAGCACACACAGAGTCATAATGATCAGATCCAAGTTGAAGTCCTCAGGAGTTTTATCATTCCAAGTATCGTGGTCGGGCTTCCTCGTGGGCTGCTCAATCACCATCCTAATGGCATCAGCACTGTACTCTACAGTCATCCCTCTAACCACCGTGAAGCCATTCTTCTCCGCCTTAGCGTTAGCATAGAACTCCCGCACAACACTCATGGGCACAGCAGCAGCCGTGTGCTAGATCAGCACGGCCGCGCTTGGCTACTAAAGTTGGCCCTAATTTTTTTTTCTTTTTCTGAATTTTTTGTGTTTTTCTCCTCTCTTCTTGCTTCATATACCTACTAATGTACAATAAACTTGGGTTGCCTCCCAAGAAGCGCTTTTTTTACATCGCTAGCCCGTCGTAGAACCTTGAGCTCAAACGGACAATAGAACGACACTAACCACCTCGCGATTTGTAGTGTCACCATAGTAGTGCTTCAACCTTTGACAATTTACCTTGAATGCTTGGCCCAGATCACTTTCAAAAATTTCCACCGCTCCATGCGGAAACACAGTTTTGATTATGAAGGGCCCTGACCACCTTGACTTCAACTTCCCAGGAAAAAGACAGAGACGAGAGTTAAACAAAAGAACTTTTTGCCCCTGTATAAATGATTTGAGCACTAGACCCCTATCGTGCCACCTCTTGACTTTCTCCTTGTATATTTTATTGTTCTCATAAGCTTGAAGTCGAAACTCGTCGAGTTCATTTAATTGAAGCATCCTCTTTTTTCCATCCGCATCCAAGTCAAGATTCAATTTCTTCAAAGCCCAATACGCCTTATGCTCGAGCTCCACTGGCAAATGACATCCTTTACCATAAACCAACTGAAACGGCGACATTCCTAATGGAGTCTTGTATGCTGTTCTATACGTCCAAACAGCTTCGTCAAACTTCGAAGACCAATCTTTCCTTGATGGACACACAACTTTCTCTAAAATGCGCTTAATCTCACTGTTAGACACCTCAGCTTGACCATTTGTCTGAGGATGATAAGCCGTAGCAATGCGATGATTCATATTATACCTTTGCATCATAGCAGTGAACTTGCGATTACAAAAATACGACCCCTCATCACTGATATGACTATTGGAGTTCCAAACCTTGTGAATATCTGCTTGTGAAGAAAATTAAGCACCACTTTCACATCGTTTATTGGCAACACCTTAACTTTAACCCATTTTGACACATAATCAACCGCCTATAAGATGTACTGATTATTACAAGATGAGACAAATGGCCCCATGAAGTTAATTCCCCAAACATCGAAGACCTCAACCTGGAGAAGCACATTAAGAGGCATCTCATCCCTCTTAGACATATTACCCACACGTTGACATCGATCACATTTCAAAACGAACTAGTGAGCATCTTTAAACAAGGTTGGCCAAAAGAAACCTGCTTGAAGAATACGAACTACTGTCTTTTCTCCATCATAATGTCCTCCATAAGCCGTTGAGTGGCAATCTCGCAAGATCCCCCCCCCCCGTTTCACTGTAAGGAATACATCTCCTGATGTTTTGGTCAGCTCCTTGTTGAAAAAGAAATGGCTCATCCCACATAAACCACTTCACTTCATGTAGAAACTTCTTTCTTTAAGCATATGATAAGTCGGGAGGCATGATATTACTCACAAGATAGTTCACAATGTCTACAAACCACGGTTCTTCTTCTTGCACTCCAAACTACTGCTCGTCGGGAAAAGACTTATTAATCAATGTCTTGTCCAATAAAGTAGCATTTGGGTTCTCTAAACACGAGAGATGATCAGCGACTTGATTTTCAGTCCCCTTTCTGTCCTTGATCTCTAGTTCAAATTCTTGAAGCAAAAGTACCCATCTAATCAATCTAGGCTTCGAGTCCTTCTTTGAGACGAGATAACGAATTACAGCGTGATCAGTGAAAACTGTCACTTTAGTCCCAAGTAGATAAGATCGAAATTTCTCAAAACCATAGACCATAGTCAAAAGTTCTTTCTCCGTAGTAGTATAATTCAGTTGAGCACCATTCAGAGTCTTGCTAGCATAGTAGACCACATGAAATATGTTGTTTTTCTCTGCCCAAGAAATACTCCAACTGCATAGTCACTTATATCGCACATCATCTCAAAAGGCTCATTCCAATCAGGTTCAGTTATGACAGGTGCCGTGATTAAACTCTTCTTTAATGTCTCAAAAGTTGCAAGGCACTCATCATCAAACTTGAAAGGGACATCTTTCTCCAGCACACGCATAATGGCTTTGAAATCTTTGAAAAGTCCTTGATGAAATGTCTATAGAAACCCGCATGACCAAGAAAACTGCGAATTCCCTTAACAGAAATAGGTGGAGGAAGATTCTCAATGACCCCCATCTTGGCTTTATCCACCTCAAGACCCTTACTAGAAACCTTGTGCCCAAGAATAATGCAATGTCGCACCATAAAGTGACATTTCTCCCAATTGAGGACCAGATTGGTCTCAACACATCTCTTAAGAACGTGTCTAAGATTCTTCATGCATTCATCAAAAGAATCTCCAAATACAGAGAAGTCATCCATGAACACCTCTGCATTCTGTCCAATCATATCAAAAAAGATGGCCATCATACATCTCTGAAATGTGGCTGGTGTACCACACAGACCAAAAGAAACTCGTCTGAAGGAGAAAGTACCAAATGGACAAGTGAAGGTATTTTTCTCCTGATCTTCTGGAGCGATAAAAATCTGATTGTAACCCGAATAGCCATCCAGAAGATAGCAGTACTCATGACCAGCCAATATGTCAAGCATCTGGTCAATGAAGGGCAAAGGAAAGTAATCCTTTCTAGTGTCCTTGTTCAGCTTTCTTAGTCCACACAAACTCTCCACCCCGTGACTGTTCGTGTAGGAATAAGCTCATTCTTTTCATTTGCTACCACAGTAATTCCACCTTTCTTTGGCACACATTGAATTGAGCTCACCCATGAACTGTCAAAAATAGGATGGATGATCCCTGCATCTAGCCACTTAAGAATTTCCTTCTTCACTACTTCCTTCATGATTGGATTAAGTCTTCTTTGCTTCTCGACCGTAGGCTTGCTACCTTCCTCTAGCAGAATTTTATGCATGCAATAAGAAGGGCTAATTCCCTTAATATCTGATATAGTCCAACCAATTGCCGATTTGAACTCTCTTAGCATTCTCAAAAGCTTTTCCTCGTCACTACCTGAAAGGTTAGATGCAATAATCACAGGCAGAGTAGATGCATCACCTAAAAAAGCATACCTCAAATGTTCAGGTAAAGGCCTAAGCTCAAGAGTAGGAGCTTCTTCAATAGATGGCTTGAGGCGTTTAGGAGCTTTGTTCAATTCCTCCATTCCAAGAGATTCAAAAGGCATATCAATCTTCCTCTTTCAGGGAGAAGCATTCAAATATTGCAATTGCTCTTCACCTTCGTCATCTTCACTATCTGAACTCCCCAATAAGGCCTTCTCTAAGGCATCAGACCTCAACAATTGATCTTCTTATCCTCCTCGAAATCAAGAATTACGAAATCAGCAGGGAAGATGAGTTTATCAACCTTGACCAAGACATCTTCCACAATACCTCGCGGATATGTAATAGAACGGTCGGCTAACTACAAGGTCATATAACTCGATTTTGGATCAGGTAAGTCTAACTGCTTGAACATTGACAAAGGCATTAGATTGATGCTAGCTCCCAAGTCACATAAGCATCTGTCAAAAGACACTTTTCTAATAGTACACGGAATAGTGAAACTTCCTGGATCCTTAAGCTTCGGAGGCAACTTCTGTTGCAGCACAGTTCTGCATTCCTTCATCAGAGCAACAATCTCTAAATCATCTAGCTTCACTTTCTAAGAGACAATACCTTTTATAAACTTTGCATAACTAGGCATTTGCTCAAGAGCCTCCGCGAAAGGTATGTTGATATGAAGTTTCTTCAACACCTCCAGAAACTTCTTAAATTGCTTGTCCAGCTTTTTCTTCTGCAGCCGCTTAGGAAAAGGCGGTGGAGGATAGATCTGTTTCTCCCCTGTATTACCCTCAGGAGGAGTGTGCTCAACAGTAGTCTTCATTGGTTCCACTTCTACTTCTTGCTGCTCTACTTCTTTCTCAACCCTAGCTTCTTCAGTCGACACTTGAGTTTGTTCGGGATTCGCAACCTTTCCAGACCTCAAAGTGATTGAACTTCAGTGTCACTAGGTAGTGTACCAGGTTGACGATTTAGCAAGGCATTGGTAATTTGTCCAATTTAATTTTCCAAGGTCTTATAAAAACAGCTTGACTCTTGCACATAAGTTTCAACTCCTTTAATTCAGATTTTTCATTAGCTTGTTGCTGTTGGAGTTGCTGCCTTGGTGCATATTGCGATAGCTGAAAACCAGGGGGGTTGTACTGCTTAGCTGGATACTATTGATACGGCTATTGAACCGCATTCTGAGCATTGCTCCAGCTGAAAATAGGATGATTACGGTTGTTGGGATGATAAGTGGCTGGCACGGGTTGCTGCGAACGCTGAAAGTTGCTCACGAACTGAGCTGATTCACTAGAAATTGCGCACTGATCAGTCTCATGGGCACCAGCACAAAGCTCGCACACACTAGTGATTTGATTAACTCCATAATTAGCCAAAGTGTCCATCTTCATCGTCAAAGCCTTAAGTTGGGCAGCTATAGCAGTTGTTGCATCCAACTCCAGAATTTCAGCTACTTCTCCCGGAGTTAGTCTTTGAGAAGGATTCTAGTATTTATTAGCAGCCATCAGTTCAATCAATTCATAAGCTTCATCGTAGCTCTTGGCCCACAAGGTTCCTCCTGATGCTACATCGAGCATATGTCTAGAAGTAGCACCCAATCCATTGTAAAAGATGTTTATAATCATCCAATCAGGCATGCCATGGTGTGGGCACTTCATTAGAATCTCCTTATATCCCAAGCCTCACACAGAGATTCTTCATTTTGTTGTGCAAACTGAGTAAGAGCATTCCTAATTGCAGCAGTCTTCGCCATAGGGAAGAATTTAGTGAGAAACTTTTGAGCAAGATATTCCCAAGTGGTGATAGACCCTATTGGTAGAGAATGTAACCAGCACTTAGCTTTATCCTTCAGAGAGAATGGGAAGAGTCGTAGCTTGATAGCATCTTCAGTCATATCATTGAACTTGAAAGTATCGCAGATCTCGATGAAATCTGATGTGCATGTTGGGGACTTCAGTAGGAGAACCCCCAAACTGAACTGATTTCTATATCATCTGAATCGCTCTTGACTTGATCTTAAAAGTGTTAGCCCTGATGGCTGGCCTGATGATGCTTGACAGAATGTCATTGATCTTAGGCTGAGAACCATCAAAGCCTTAGGATTTTCTGCTTGATCTCCCATCACTACTAAAACTGGTTCCTCGACTTTCTCTTCTTCTTCTACCTTCTTTTCTTCTTCAAAAACTTCCCTTCAAACCACCACAACTTCTTCCTCGGCTTTATCCAAAGTTCTCTTACGAGACCGTGAACGCGTATGCATACACCCTCGCTAGAGTACCTGAAATAAAACAAGGAAACAATTAAGTAACAATGTCCGAGTCAATGAACTTTAACGACCACTGATGGAAAACACATAAACTAAAAATTAACATCGAGTCCCCGACAGCGGCACTAAAAACTTTTTAGTCGATAAACACACGCTAAAATTACACGCAAGTATACGTGTTCGCAGGCAGTATAAGATATAAATCAGATTCGTTCCCACAAGGACTGGTTTAGGTTAACTTTATAATTTATGCTCGTAAGCAACAATGTATGGTTATTATTCAATGCTAGAAATTATAACTAAGGGGATAAGAATGATTGAATTAATATATATGACAAACATGGGATTCTAACTTTATTAAGTACTTCATTCAATAGCCTTTTCGTTCTTAACCTTAGCATGCAATGGTGATGACACTAATCAGATAACACAAAACTGATAAACACCAACTTTCATTGCACGAATACCATATTACCAGACATCCACAAAAGAGATAAAAGCTGAATAGACACCAATTATATTGAGACCCTATATGTCTATAGAATTTGACAACATAACGGTTTAAGCACAAGTTATCTATCTTGATTACATAAAGTAAGTAAGATGGTTAAAATTACCCATGAATTATGCATAACAAATACTTGAACCTATGCTAGCGTGGCAAGTTCTAAACCCTTAAATTTACTTTCGCTTCATTAAAGATTAACACACTATCTTATAAGTTCGCGATGCTCATAAGACAAATACGCACAACTAATACTAGGTTATCATACAATTACCACACATTAAGGCATTGAAACAAATCAACTGAAGAAATCCATAAATATATCCGCTAGAACCCCACGATAACGATTAGCCCATAATCGGACTCATCATCAACGTGGGTTCTGATGAAAGCATGGTATAATAAATGTAGTCTTTATAATGAATAATAAAACAAGGTTAACACAGGAGTATAGGTTCAACAAAACAAGAAACGAGCATCCAAGATTATAACTCAAAACAAAGATTCACAAGAATAAACTAGATCATCTTCGCCTTTGTTGAATTGTGCTATAGGTCTCTTGCCGTCTTCTCCTTAAGCTCTGTTATGTCTCTGACTTGGTATCCTCTGAAAACCGAGCTTTAAAATTGTTTATATAGCAGCCCCATGCAAAGTAGAAGTCTTTCTCCCAAAAGCCAAGTAGAATCAGGATTCTTCTATCCCGACGCGGCGCGGCGGCGCGCTTCACCAGCTCGGGCGTGCTGGGTTTCAGATGTTTGGGCGCGGCCGCGCGCTTTAACAAGGCGGGCGCGCTGGCTCACTGTTCAAAACTTTGACTTCTTCTTTTTCCTTCTTGATTTGAGCTGGTCTTCCACTAGGTTTATTCCAACACCTCCCTGACACTAAATTAGCACCAAAATAATGCCAATTCACCTGATTACCTGGAAAATGCCTGAAAATGCAAAAACACTATAAAACACATTAAAATACCAGTAACTTGAGTACAAATACACCAATTTAAAGCTTTATGGGTCGTAATAAAGTGTCATAAATGCCACTCAATAAGTGTCATATTACTTATTTTAAATGTGGAAAGAAAGGACATCTTTCCAAGGATTGTAGAGGAGCAGCGATGGCAACCAGTGTTCCGAGAGTATTAGCACTACCTCCACCACCACAGAAGAACCAGCCTAGAGCAAGGACTTTTAATATGACAATGAAGGAAGCTGTGCAAAGTTCAAGCATGGTCGTAGGTACGCTTTCTTTGAATTTGGTTAATGTAAAAGTATTGATTGATTATGGAGAAACAAGATCTTTTATTTCAGAAGAATTTATTGATAAGATATGTTGTGAAATGCAACGGTTTGGGCGAAACTTTAATTATAAAATTAGCGAAAGACGACCAAGTCCCTGTAGATTGGGTATATCCCGAATGTCCTATCAAAATAGCAGGACATCACTTTTCCATTGACTTGATACCTTTAAAGTTAGGAGAGTTTGATGTTATTCTAGGAATGGATTGGTTGGCTTGTAGTAATGCGCAGATCGATTATGCGAATAAGAAAGTGAAATTGCAAACCGCGGATATTATAATGGTAATATTTAGAGGTGAGAAACAGCGGAAAAGTTCCTGATGATGAGGCAGACTAAACGATTACTACGTCAAGGATGTAAAGCTTATTTGGCTTATATATTGGATACTGAAAAGGAAAGTCCAAGAATCCAAGATATTCCCGTTATGTATGAGTTTCCTGATGTCTTTCCAGATGAACTTCCAAGATTATTGCCAGACCGAGAAATCGAATTTACTATTAATTTGGCACCAGGAACGAAACCAGTTTCGAAAACTCTATATCGAATGGCACCAGTTGAAATGAAAGAGCTAGCAATGCAATTACAAGACCTTCTTAACAGAGGAATTATAAGACCCAGTGTATCCCCATGGGGTGCACTGGTACTGTTTGTAAAGAAGAAAGACGACAACATGAGATTATGTATTGATTATCGTGAATTGAATAAGTTGACTATCAAGAATAAGTATCCTTTACAACAGATCGATGATTTGTTTGATCAGTTAAAAGGAGCCGCATGGTTTTCTAAGATATATTTGAGGTCAGGGTACCATCAGTTGAAGATCAAGGCCAAAGATATCCCCAAGACTGCTTTTCGCACAAGATATGAATATTATGAATTCCTCGTAATGGCATTCGGTTTAACTAATGCACCAGCAGCCTTTATGGATTTAATGAACAGAGTATTCAAGAATTACTTGGACAGATTTGTGATTCTATTTATTGATGACATCTTGATTTACTCGAAGACTGAAGAAGAATATGTCGAGCATTTAAGAATTGCTTTGGGAAACTTAAGGTAGGAGCAACTTTACGCAAAATTTTTGAAATGCGAATTCTAGTTAAGAGAAGTACAATTTTTAGGCCACATAATCAGTATTGAAGGGATTAAGGTTGATCCATCAAAGTTTGAAGCTGTATTAAATTAGGAAAGACCAAAGACACCGACGGAAGTCAGAAGTTTCTTGGGATTAGCTGGCTATTACAAAAGATTTGTTAAGGATTTTATAAAGATAGCTACGTTATTAACCAAGTTGACTCGAATGAATGAAATGTTCGTAATGGATGAAAAATGCGAGAAAAGTTTTCAGGAATTGAAGAATCAATTGGTGACCGCACCCGTATTAGTACTACCAGACGAGCAAGGATATTTTGTCATTTACAGATATGCTTCATACCGAGGACTTGGATGCGTATTGATGCAGCATGGTAATATAATTGTATATTGTTCTCGATAACTAAAACCTCATGAGCAAAAATATCACACGTATGATCTGGAATTAGCCGCAATTGTGTTTGCACTGAAGCTTTGGAGACATTATCTTTTTGGCGAAAAGTGTGAAATTTACACATATCACAAAAGTCTAAAGTATATATTTACGTAGAAGGAACTCAATATAAGACAACGGCGATGGCTAGAATTAATTAAAGATTATGACGTGACCATCAGCTATCATCCAGGAAAGTAAACGTCGTAGCAGATGCGCTAAGTCGGAAAGAAAGATTGAATATATTAACTTCTTTAGCGAAATTGATCAAAGAATTTGATAAATTGGAAATTGATGTTCGTATTCTAGAAGATTTCACTGAAATGAATTATGTAATGACATTTCAACCCGAACTGTTGGAAAAGCTCCGAAGATGCCAAGAGGAAGTAATGAGTCAAGAAGAAGACAGTCTAACGGGAGAAGAAATTACAAGTCAGAAAGATGATAAGGGAATTCTACGATTTTCATCAAGAATCTGGGTACCGAATGTACCAAAATTAAAAGAAGAAATCCTACGGGATGCTCATAGTTCAAGATATTCCATTCATCTAAGAAGCACAAAAATGTATCGAGATGTGAAGAACAACTTTTGGTGGCCAGACATGAAGAAAGAAATAGCGGAATGGGTGAGTAGATGTTATACTTGCCAGCTAGTCAAAGCAGAACATCAATGTCCAAGCGGATTACTATAACCATTGGATATTCCAGAATGGAAATAGGAACATCTAGTGATGGATTTTATGGTAGGACTTGCAAGAACCAGAGCAAATCATGATGCAATATGGGTTATTATCGACTGACTAATGAAATCAGCAAATTTTCTTCCAATCAATGAAAGCTTTTCGCTAGACAAGTTGGTGCACTTATATCTCAATGAAATTGTAATGCGACATGGAGTTCCTGTATCTATTGTATCCGATCGAGATCCATGTTTTAATTCAAGATTCTGGAGACAGTTTCAGGAATGCTTAGGCACCAAATTGAATATGAGTACCGCTTATCATCCGCAGATGGATGGGAAAAGTGAAAGAACGATTCAAATAATTGAAGATATGCTATGAGTATGTGCAATTGATTCTGAAGGTAGTTGGGACGAGCATTTACCATTAGTAGAATTTTCCTATAACAACAGCTATCATGCAAGCATTGGAATGCCACCTTATGAAGCTTTATATGGAAGAAAGTGCACATCACCTGTGTATTGGGATGAAGTTGGTGAACATAAAATTCTAGGTCCAGAATTGATTCAACAGACCAAGGAAAAACTAGAGCTTATCTAGAAGCGACTAGAGGCAACGCAAAATCGATAACGCAGATATGCAGATCAAACCAGAAAGGATATGGATTACCAATAAGGGGAGCATGTGTTACTAAAAGTATCACCTTGAAAGAGATTAACCAGATTTGGCAATAAAGGAAAACTAAAGCCACGATACGTTGGTCCATTTGAAATCTTGAAGAAAGTTGGAAAAGTTGCGTACGATTTAGCCTTACCGCCTCATATGCAGCATATTCATAATGTGTTCCAAGTTTCAATGTTTAAGAGATATAATCCTGATTCGAGGCATGTAATAGAATATGAGCCTATAGAGATCAAAGATGATTTGTCTTATATAGGGTCGCCAATAAGAATTCTAGATCGTTAAGAGAGAGTATTGAGAAATAACTCTGTACCTTAAGTACGAGTTTTATGGAGAAACCCTATGGTTGAAGAGTTAAACTGGGAACTTGAGGGTGAAATGTTAGAAAAGTATCCCCAGTTATTTTCTTAGCAAGATTCTGAGGACAGAATCCTATTAAGTGGCAAGGATGTAACGACTGGTAAATTACGGTTATATTATATCATAATAAAGATGAATTATGTGTTTTATTATGTCATTAAGTGTATTTAGTCATAAAATCCTAGCTGTTATGTGTTATATGTGTTCTGCGTTATATGTGTTCTGCGTTGTCAGGGTATTTTCTGGGTATTTATCGGATATTTTATTTTCTGTTAAAAGCTTTCATATTAAAAGTTATATGACCCGAACTTTGTTTTAATAGCTGATATTTCAAATAAAATAATTGGCCTTATTTTGACAAGTATGGCTTCTACCATATCGCTATTCTGAACATCTAGTTATTTTAGAAATTTTCTCGTTTCGCGAAAATGACTTTTTCGGGCCCCTTCGGATGTCAAAAACCTCACAAAACTCATATTTTTATTTTTATAAAATTATAGGACTTTCAATTATTCCATTTCTTTGCATTTTTGAATTATTCACAATTTTTGGGAAATTTTGACATATATTATATATATTAATATTAAAAATTTAAAAATTAGTACTGAAAAATTATTAATTAGGGCCAGTTAATTTTATTAGATGTATAATTAGGGCCTTAATTTTAATTAGGAGTATTTTTTACTTACTATAAATAGCCTAATTTTTATTAATTAATTATAAAAAAATCAGAAAATTCTGAAAAAAGAATCCCCAAATTTCCAGAAATTAGGGTTCTTGAGTTCTTGGATTCAAGTTGTTTCTGTGATCCATATTCACCATGTAAGTAATCAATCGAAGGCTCATGATCTCTACTTTCCAATTTTACTCTCGATTTCCTGTTTAAATTCATTGATTTTCAATTTTAATTTTAGGGTTTTTGTAACGACCGAGGAATTACGCTTGTATTATACTATAATAATAATAAATTATGTGTATTATTATGTGATTAAATGTGTTAAGTCGTTGAACCCTAACTGCTATGTGTTATGTGTTGGTTGTTTTGATCCAGACGTGTTTTGGATAGTTATTGAACGTTTTATTGTCAGTTATATATATTATATTAAAACCTGTACAGCTCAAAACTATGTTTTAAAAGCTCGTATTTCAAACAAAATCATTGGTCCTATTTTGCCAGAAATGCCCTATATCGTATCGCTATTCTGAACCCCTAGACGTTTTACCAATTGACCTTTTTCGCGAAAAAACGACTTTTTCCGGACCCCTTCGGGTACCAAAAGCCCCACAAAAATCACATTTTTATTTTTATATGATCATGAAATTATCATATATCATTTTTCTTTGTATTTTTGTATTTTTCACAATTTTTGGGAATTTTTAGTATTTATTTTATATTTATTGGATATTTAAAAATTTAATATTAATACCCAAAAAAATTATAAAAATTGGGGCCAAATATTTTTATTAGGAGTGTAATTAGACCCTTAATTTTACTTAGGGGTATTATTTTCATAAATATAAATACCTGAATTACTATTAATTAAATCAGTTAATTATACTTAAAAATCAGAAAATAAAAAAGAAAAAGAAAAAGGGAATTAGGGTTAGGGTTTTTGTGAAGAACAGCAGCAGAATCAATCGGACTTTTGAACGTGATTCCGGTGTCAGAAATCGAAGTGTAAGTAATCAAATTGAAGCCCAAGAATCGTAGTTTCTGATTATGTACATGATTTTGTTGTTGGATTACTTGAATTTAATTTTATTATTTTCGGGTTTATTCTTGAATTCGGGTTTTGTGATTGAGTAGTTGTTTGATGATTCTGTTAGTATAGACGTTTAGATCGTCGGATAGGGAGTCGAACGGCACAGGTTTCATGCGATTTGGTGTTGTCTTTGACGTCGCCGGAGAACCGCCGCCGCGGCGGTCTTCTTTGTGTTTCCGGCTGTAGAACGATGAAGGGAGAAGGAGGAAGGACGGTACGTTGCTTTGGTGTTGTTCTTGGTCGAAAACGCAAGGAAACGAGGTCCCTTCATGGTTCGTTTGTTCGATTCAAGGCCGCCGGAATCAAACACCGGCGTCGGGTTCTGGGTTCTTGGCCGGTGTTCTTCCCGACCCGTTTGGGTTGGGGACGACCCGGTTGCAACCCGGTTTCGACCCGGGTTTGATCCCCTCAACCCTGAAACTATTTCCAGATTTTTGTTTCTGGATTTTCTATTATTTAATTGATATTTTATAAATCAGAAAATCATTTTAAAAATTCTAATAATTAATTAAAAATTAGTTTTATATTCTGAAAAATAGTATTATTAATTCCTAAATTATTTTATTGATTTATAAATTCGAATTTAATTATTTAATTAATTATTTAATTATTTATCTAATTATTTATTAGTTATCTAATTAATTAATAATTAGGTAATTAATTAATAATTAGGTAATTAATTAATAATTAGGTAATTAATTAATAAATAAGATTAAAAATAATTAAATAATATGATTAATAATTCGATAATTAGTTATTATTACGAGTAATGATTCGATAATGAGAATTATTATTCGAGCGATAGTTATTCGAATAATATTGTAGTGATTATTTGTATCGTATAATTAAATACCGATAATTAATTGATTAACGAATCGTATAAGTTTCAGTAATAATGTAATAAGTTCGATAATTATATGAGGATTGCGAGTAGCTCGTATTTATACGAGTAATTAATCGTTGAATTAGATTATAATTCGAGCACATAGTAGATATTCGTAAATAGTGTATTCGTTAATAAAATCGATTGATTATTTGTAAATAATCGATCTAATCGAATAAATATCGATAAGTTATAAATATTATAATAAATTGTGATTAATCCTAATAATTAGAGATTAATTATTTTAAATTTGTAAATAATTATCTATTAATTATTTATTAGTTATTTATTTATTAAGTGATTAATTATTTCAATAATTAATCACATAATTTTCAATAAATCGTAACTTCTTCATTTTAACTCCAAAAATTATAAAAAAATTATTTTTGACTTTGATTTTTCTTAAATAATTATTTAAAAATTATTTTAGGATTTAAAAGGTTGTAATAATTATCTATATTGAATAATAAATTGAATTATCAGTGTTTAATTCATAATAATTCAACCGTTAGTCCGATTTAAGCGAAACGAAGACCCTTAGACTCAGAAAAATGAGACGAATCCAATAAAAATAGTTGTAAGTTATAATTTCTTCCGAAAAAGAGTGGTTTGGTGATAATTAATAGTTCGTAGGCCCTAATAGGGGTATAACTGAGTTGAATAAATTCCGAAAAATTATAATAAAATCAGATATGACTAGTAATGCAGGTATAAGCCCAGAATTGATTCTAAAAATAATTATAAATCTAGAAATTAATTATGTGTTTTACGTGCTACGTGCTTTTGTGATTATGTGAATAGATGTGCTGTATAAATGTATGTATATATATATATATATATGCGAGTCAGATAGAAACGCATGGGTAGACTGATAAGGTTGCGTGATATCAATTCAAGATACACGTATGTAGTAAATTATCTAAACACCTATCTTTCCATGATTTGTTCAGTGTTAGCAAGGCAGAGCAAGCTAGGGTCAGAAGGCAGTAAGTTAAACCAGGTTAAGTACGCGCAAGGCAAGTTTTTCCCCTATTCTAAATTCAGAATAGTGATTTATATTTCCTTTCTATCGTACTAATTCTCTTTGATAATTATTGTTCATATACACTGTTACCCATTTATTATCACTTGTTCCATTTTATTTCAATTCTTGATTTACCCAATTTATTGAATTCCCTATTCATATTTCAATTCCTTTACCCTTGTTACATATATTCTGGTATATCCTGGTGTTGGGATATATCAATAGCATACCGATTGTTCCGGATGCTCAGCCTTGGACTGGATGGTTACTATAAAGGCTGGGTTTTTCCCAGACCATTAATTAATAGGCCATAGTTGCCTGAGTACTCCTTATGTTGGTTGGGTCTATGCAGTTGGGTATAGATCCGCACTATATTCTGACTGATCAGCAGATTATAGTGCATATGTTGGTTCTTGTTTCCAGTCTTGTTCATTTGGTACTCGCCATCATTGGCAACTTATTATCATATACAGATACAGATGGTTGTTCAAACCAGCAGCTTATTGGTTCATTTATTTCTCTCTCTTTATAGTATATATATATATATTGTTGCAGGCTTGTTGAGCAATTTTGGCTCATTTCTTTTATTGTCACTCCTATTGTTTTACAGTTAAGGTAGAGAATGAAACCCATCAGGACCCGCATAGTCAAGAAGCGAGTCAAGCAGCGGGACCCTCTTATACCAAGAGTGTTCCTTCCTATTCCCGAAGAGAGCTTTGAATTGCCAGATCAGGTGTAGCAGGATAAGTAGTAATGTTGGGTTGAATAAAAGTTTTGTGTAGTTTGAATAAAAGATTGCGTAGTGAAACTGTAGATAGAATAAAGTTTTGTAATAAAGAGAGTTCTTGAGACAGGTTTTATTTAGTTGGGTTTGTAATAAAGTGTAGTGCATGATTCTTGTTTCCAACCTCAACCCTTAAAAGATCCTGAGTAGTGATAGTTCGGGGTAATTATTATATTAATATTCCGCTTGTGCAGGTATAGTTGGTAATTGTTGTTAATAATGCCCCAAATCTATACCCCGGATTTGGAGGGTGTTATAGTTGGCATCAGAGCTTAGGATTGACCTTGGAAAACAAGAATGTTAGGGTTAAGATAAGATAGGAAAATAAGATAGGATGAGAGTGAGAGTGTTAGGACTGTTTGTCTATGTGATTAGAAGTTATGAGTTATAGGATTGTGATTTGATTGTTTTTGTGTTATTATTTTCATGTATATTAGATGGCTTCTTTATCATCGTCTACGGAGAGGACCGAGACAGATCCAGTGGATGTACCGGTAGTAGCCCCAGTGTCAGAGCAGGTTTTACCTCCATTGCCACCTGAGCCAGCACCAGAGATACCACTTTCCCCGGAGGTACCAGGTTTTGCAGATTATTTTCCATACGTTGAGCCAGAGATACCAGATATTCCACCATTAGAGTTTCCGATGTTTGATATTCCTGATATGGTTGATCTTCCGCAGTGGGAGGATGTAGAGCCTCAGATTCCTATGCCACCAGTTGAGATTCCAGAGATGCCACCGATGGAGCCAGGAGGCAGAGCCGCCGTGTATGCGCCTATGGAGCAGCCTGTCTTATTTCCTGCCCCATTAGCCATTTATGCACCTGTTCCAGGAGTGTATCAGTTTCCTCAGCCAGAGTTTATGGATGAGATCGTGGTAGATGGACCATTACCTTCTCGAGGTTCCAGCACTGATCTTCATGAGCATCATACCGTGACTTACCAGCGCTTTCAGGCAGAGAGGGAGGAGAGGATTAGATGGCAGAACCAGTGTAGAGAGATCCTTGGATTGTATGAGACACAGACGGATGGTCCTGTCAGAGCATTACGACCGGATTATATACTGAGAGAGAGACTACATCATATTCACCGGGTTAGTTCGCAGCAGCTTACTGATTTGAGACAGCAGGATCTTAGTGCGGAGACAGCATATCGCAGAGCATTGGGACTTACCGAGGCAGTGCTAGAGGCAGTGCAGGAGGAGTTGAGCCACGTACCACCAGGATTTTGAGACCAGCAGATCGATGAGTGTTGTATTATGTATATTTTGTAGATAGAGGCAGCATAGTATTGTATGACTAGTTTGTATGAGTGTAGCTACTGACTCTGACTGATAGTAGTAGCAGTACGACTGTTATATCATAGGGTTTTGTATCAAGCACTGACACCTGTAGCTGGTGTTCTACCTATATATATATATGAGATAATCTTTTGCACATTTTCTTTATTTTATTTCCAGTCATTTAAGCATTTACATTTATTTCAGTACCATTGCATATTTACAAATGTAGTTTTATTCACGATCATGTTGTAAAAAAAAAAAAAAAAAAAAAATTTAACATATCATACTGTTTTATTTATTCAGTTATTTAATAAGTTATTTTATTTTCTCGAATCGACTGTTTTAATATATGTTTAATATACTGTTATTAAATAAGGATCCATTATTTATTTACCAGAAAAATGGCACCTAAGAGAAAAGCGCAGCCCGACTCATCGAATGGAAACACCGATGGCCAAAACAATAATAAACAGATGGATCAGATGTTTAATCTCATGCAACAGCAGATGTTGATGATGCAACAACAAATGCAGCAGCAGCAACAGCAGTTCCAGCAACAGATGTTACAGCAAGCCGCTCATCCAGGACATCAAATACCACCAGCAGCACCTACGACTACTTTCAAGCAATTTCAGTCGGTGAAGCCACCGGAATTTATGGGTTCCACAGATCCTACGAAAGCGAGAGCTTGGCTGAAAGAGATGGAAAAGGCTTTTTCGTTGGTAAAGGTCGAGGAAGAGCAGAAGACAGATTTCGCTAGCTATTTTCTAAAAGGTGAAGCTAATTACTGGTGGGAATCTAAGAAAGCTTTGGAAGAAGGTGTGGTGACCTGGAACAGATTCACTGATCTTTTCTTGGAGAAATATTTTCCTCGTTTTATGAAGAACCAGATGGAGATCAAGTTCCTGGAGCTGAAACAAGACAACTTATCGGTTGCGGATTATGAGACTAAGTTTACTGAATTGGCAAGGTTTGTTCCAGAGCAGGTGGATACGGACGAGAAGCGGGCCAAGAGATTTCAGCAAGGACTAAAACCATGGATTCGTAGCAGGGTAGCTGTGTTTGAATTGACAACTTATACGGCTGTTGTTCAGAAGGCTATGATTATTGAAGGAGAAAGCGAAGCAGCTCAGAAAGAGAAAGGACCAGGGAATTTCAGAATCGTTTCAACAAAAGGCCGGGATTTCAAGCTCGGGGAAAAGTAAATTTAAAAGGCCAGAGCAAAACAACCAGAGGATGGGTAATCGACTACCTGCCCCAACTCAGCAAAGGCTTATTCGACCGCCTATACCTGATTGCAGAACGTGTGGTAGAAAGCATACAGGAGTTTGCAACAAGCTAAATGTTACGTGTTTCAAGTGCAAGCAAAGGGGACACTATTCTGGAGAATGTCCAATGGGAAAAGCAGAAGTTACTTGTTTTCAATGTGGGAGAAAAGGACATATCGCCAAAGATTGCAGAGGAATTGCAATGGCTGCCAGTATTCCAAGAGTTTTAGCATTACCTCCACCTCCACTACCACAGCAAAATCAGCCCAGAGCAAGGACTTTCAACATGTCAATGAAGGAAGCGGTACAGAGTCCGAATGTGGTTGCAGGTACACTTCCTGTAAATTCCGTAAATGCTTTAGTATTGATTGATTCAGGAGCTACTAGATCTTTTATTTCTGAAGCCTTTATCTCTAAGATAGATTGTGAGATTCAGTGGTTGGATGAAGTGTTAGTTATAAAATTAGCGAATAATGATCAGGTTGCAGTAGATCGAGTATGTTCGAGCTGTGATATTGAGATAGGGAGATGTCATTTTTCAGTTGATTTGATACCTTTTAGGTTAGGGGAGTTTGATATTATTTTAGGAATGGATTGGCTGTCTAGTAATAATGCTCAAATTGACTGTGCGAATAAGAGAGTGAAATTGCAAACTGAAGAAAATGAAACGGTAATATTTAAAGGTGAGAACAAAAGCAGAAATTCCTATCAATAATGCAGACGAGAGGATTGCTACGTCAAGGATGTCAAGCTTATTTAGCCTATGTACGGGATGTTGATAAGGGAGATTTGAAGATTGAAGATATTCCTGTAGTTTGTGAATTTCTTGATGTTTTTCCGGACGAATTACCAGGACTTCCACCAGATCGAGAAATCGAATTCACTATTGACTTGACGCCAGGGACTGAACCAATTTCGAAAGCTCCATATAGAATGGCACCTGTTGAAATGAGGGAATTAGCAAAGCAGTTGCAAGAACTTCTTGACAAAGGAATTATAAGGCCAAGTGTATCCCCATGGGGTGCGCCAGTATTGTTCGTGAAAAAGAAGGATGGTAGTATGCGACTGTGTATTGATTATCGTGAGCTGAACAAGTTAACTATCAAGAATAAATATCCTTTACCTCGCATTGATGATTTATTTGATCAACTAAAAGGAGCAGCATGGTTTTCGAAAATCGACTTACGATCAGGCTATCATCAGTTAAAGATCAAGGCCGAAGATATTCCAAAGACAGCGTTTAGAACAAGGTACGGACACTATGAATTTCTTGTGATGGCTTTTGGATTGACGAATGCACCTGCAGCGTTTATGGATTTGATGAATCGAATATTCAAGAAGTATTTGGATAAGTTTATCATTATATTTATTGATGATATTTTGATCTATTCAAAGACGGAAGAAGAGCATGCAGCGCAATTAAGAACGACATTGGAAATATTACGGAAGGAGCAGCTTTATGCAAAATTTTCCAAATGCGAATTTTGGTTGAAAGAAGTGCAGTTTTTAGGGCACATCATCAGCAGAGAAGGCATTCAAGTTGATCCAGCAAAGATTGAAGCTGTGTTGAATTGGGAAAGACCAAAGACGCCGACAGAGGTTCGAAGTTTCTTAGGTTTGGCAGGATATTATCGAAGATTTGTCAAAGATTTTGCGAAGATAGCTATACCGCTGACCAAGTTAACTCGACAAAGTGAAAAGTTCGAATGGAATAGTAAGTGTGAAGAAAGTTTTCAAGAGTTGAAGAATCGGTTGGTGACGGCACCAGTATTAGTATTGCCAGACGAGCAAGGAAATTTTATTATCTACAGTGACGCTTCATATCGTGGTTTAGGATGTGTATTGATGCAACATGGTAACGTCATTGCATATGCGTCGAGACAACTTAAACCCCATGAACAGAAATATCCTACGCATGATCTGGAATTAGCAGCAATTGTATTTGCATTGAAGCTGTGGAGACATTATCTGTACGGTGAAAAATGTGAAATCTACACAGATCATAAAAGTCTGAAGTATATCTTCACGCAAAAGGAACTAAACATGCGACAACGTCGATGGCTGGAATTGATTAAAGATTACGATGTTACAATCAATTATCATCCAGGAAAAGCAAATGTTGTAGCAGATGCGCTAAGCAGAAAAGAAAGATTGAATCGGTTGACTTCATGCGAAGAATTGGCCAGGGAATTCGACAAATTGGAAATCGAAATTCGTACTCCTAATGAATCTGTAGAAACTATCTACGCTATGACTTTTCAACCAGAACTGCTGGAAAAGATTCGCCGTTGTCAAGAAGAAGTGATGAGTCAAGACGACAACTTAACAGGAGAAGAGATTACAACTCAGAAAGATAATGAAGGAATTTTACGTTTTGTGTCAAGAATCTGGATCCCTAACGTGGCAGAATTAAAAGAAGAAATTATGCAAGATGCGCACAATTCGAAGTATTCCATTCATCCAGGAAGCACGAAAATGTATCACGATTTGAAGAAAAACTTTTGGTGGCCGAATATGAAGAAGGAGATAGCAGAATGGGTGAGTAAATGCTACACATGCCAGCGAGTTAAAGCAGAACACCAACGTCCGAGTGGGTTATTGCAACCATTAGACATTCCAGAATGGAAATGGGAACATCTAGCGATGGATTTTGTGGTAGGACTACCGAGGACTAGGGCAAATCATGATGCGATATGGGTAATCATTGACAGACTTACGAAGTCAGCACATTTTCTACCAATTAATGAAAGATTTTCGCTCGACAAATTAGTGCACATGTATCTCAAAGAAATTGTGATGCGTCATGGAGTACCAGTATCAATTGTATCGGATCGAGATCCTCGTTTCAATTCAAGATTTTGGAGATAATTTCAAGAATGTCTAGGAACGAAGTTGAATATGAGTACAGCTTATCATCCGCAAACTGACGGCCAAAGTGAAAGGACAATTCAAACGATTGAAGACATGCTACGAGTTTGTGCGATCGATTTTGAAGGCAGTTGGGATGAACATTTACCCCTAGTGGAATTTTCTTATAATAATAGCTATCACGCCAGTATTGGAATACCACCGTATGAAGCATTATATGGGAGGAAATGCAGATCACCCGTGCACTGGGATGAAGTTGGAGAACGCAAGATTTTGGGTCCAGAATTAATTCAGCAGACAAAAGAAAAGATTGATCTTATTCGAAAACGAATCGAGGCAGCACAAAACAGACAAATCAGATATGCAAACCAAGCCAGGAAGGATATGGACTATCAGGAAGGAGAACACGTATTGCTCAAAATATCGCCATGGAAAGGATTGACCAGATTTGGCAATAAAGGGAAATTGAAGCCACGATACGTTGGACCATTTGAGATTTTGAAGAAAATTGGGAAGGTTGCGTACGAGTTAGCTCTACCACCCCATATGCAGCACATTCACAACGTATTTCATGTATCTATGCTTAAGAGGTATAATCCTGATATAAGGCATGTAATAGAGTATGAACCAGTAGAACTTCAGGCAGATTTGTCATATGTAGAACAGCCAATAAGAATTCTAGATAGGCAAGAGAGGGTATTAAGAAATAAGTTGTGTCATTAGTGAGAGTTTTATGGAGAAACCCAGTGGTTGAAGAATCAACCTGGGAGCTTGAAAGTGAAATGCTAGAAAAGTATCCTCAGTTATTTGCATAATTAGATTCTGAGGACAGAATCTTGTTAAGGGGGAGAGAATGTAACGACCGAGGAATTACGCTTGTATTATATTATAATAATAATAAATTATGTGTATTATTATGTGATTAAATGTGTTAAGTCGTTGAACCCTAACTGCTATGTGTTATGTGTTGGTTGTTTTGATCCAAACGTGTTTTGGATATTTATTGAGCGTTCTATCGTCAGTTATATATATTATATCAAAACCTGTATAGTTCAAAACTATGTTTTAAAAGCCCGTATTTCACACAAAATCATTGGCCCTATTTTGCCAAAAATGCCCTATACCGTATCGCTATTCTGAACCCCTAGACGTTTTACAAATTGACCTTTTTCGCGAAAAAACGACTTTTCCGGACCCCTTCGGGTACCAAAAACCCCACAAAAATCACATTTTTATTTTTATATGATTATGAAATTATCATATATCATTTTTCTTTGTATTTTTGTATTTTTCACAATTTTTGGGAATTTTTAGTATTTATTTTATATTTATTGGATATTTAAAAATTTAATATTAATACCCAAAAATTATAAAAATTGGGGCCAAATATTTTTATTAGGAGTGTAATTAGACCCTTAATTTTACTTAGGGGTATTATTTTCATAAATATAAATACCTGAATTACTATTAATTAAATCAGTTAATTATACTTAAAAATCAGAAAATAAAAAGAAAAAGAAAAAGGGAATTAGGGTTTTTGTGAAGAACAGCAGCAGAATCAATCGGACTTTTGAACGTGATTCCGGTGTCAGAAATCGAAGTGTAAGTAGTCAAATTGAAGCCCAAGAATCGTAGTTTCTGATTATGTACATGATTTTGTTGTTGGATTACTTGAATTTAATTTTATTATTTTCGGGTTTATTCTTGAATTCGGGTTTTTGTGATTGAGTAGTTGTTTGATGATTCTGTTAGTATAGACGTTTAGATCGTCGGATAGGGAGTCGAACGACACAGGTTTCATGCGATTTGGTGTTGTCTTTGACGTCGCCGGAGAACCGCCACCGCGGCGGTCTTCTTTGTGTTTCCGGCTGTAGAACGATGAAGGGAGAAGGAGGAAGGACGGTACGTTGCTTTGGTGTTGTTCTTGGTCGAAAACGCAAGGAAACGAGGTCCCTTCATGGTTCGTTTGTTCGATTCAAGGCCGCCGGAATCAAACACCGGCGTCGGGTTCTGGGTTCTTGGCCGGTGTTCTTCCCGACCCGTTTGGGTTGGGGACGACCCGGTTGCAACCCGGTTTCGACCCGGGTTTGATCCCCTCAACCCTGAAACCATTTCCAGATTTTTGTTTCTGGATTTTCTATTATTTAATTTATATTTTATAAATCAGAAAATCATTTTAAAAATTCTAATAATTAATTAAAAATTAGTTTTATATTCTGAAAAATAGTATTATTAATTTCTAAATTATTTTATTGATTTATAAATTCGAATTTAATTATTTAATTAATTATTTAATTATTTATCTAATTATTTATTAGTTATCTAATTAATTAATAATTAGGTAATTAATTAATAATTAGGTAATTAATTAATAATTAGGTAATTAATTAATAAATAAGGATTAAAAATAATTAAATAATATGATTAATAATTCGATAATTAGTTATTATTACGAGTAATGATTCGATAATGAGAATTATTATTCGAGCGATAGTTATTCGAATAATATTGTAGTGATTATTTGTATCGTATAATTAAATACCGATAATTAATGGATTAACGAATCGTATAAGTTTCAGTAATAATGTAATAAGTTCGATAATTATATGAGGATTGCGAGTAGCTCGTATTTATACGAGTAATTAATCGTTGAGTTAGATTATAATTCGAGCACATAGTAGATATTCGATAAATAGCGTATCCGTTAATAAAATCGATTGATTATTTGTAAATAATCGATCTAATCGAATAAATATCGATAAGTTATAAATATTATAATAAATTGTGATTAATCCTAATAATTAGGGATTAATTATTTTAAATTAGTAAATAATTATCTATTAATTATTTATTAGTTATTTATTTATTAAGTGATTAATTATTTCAATAATTAATCACATAATTTTCAATAAATCGTAACTTCTTCATTTTAACTCCAAAAATTATAAAAAAATTATTTTTGACTTTGATTTTTCTTAAATAATTATGTAAAAATTATTTTAGGATTTAAAAGGTTGTAATAATTATTTATATTGAATAATAAATTGAATTATCAGTGTTTAATTCATAACAATTCAACCGTTAGTCCGATTTGAGTGAAACGAAGACCTCTAGACTCAGAAAAATGAGACGAATCCAATAAAAATGGTTGTAAGTTATAATTTCTTCTGAAAAAGAGTGGTTTGTTGATAACTGATAGTT
Organism: Apium graveolens; assembly: GCF_009905375.1. Taxonomy (NCBI): domain Eukaryota; kingdom Viridiplantae; phylum Streptophyta; class Magnoliopsida; order Apiales; family Apiaceae; genus Apium; species Apium graveolens. The sequence continues at coordinate 73,188 of NW_027419049.1, forward strand.
TGTAGGTCCTAGTAGGGATATAATTGAGCCGAATAAATCCCGAAAAATTATAATAAAATCAGATAAGACTAGTAATGCAGGTATAAGCCTAGAATTGATTCTAAAAATAATTATAAATATAGAAATTAATTATGTGCTTTATGTGTTACGTGTTATATGTGATTATGTGCATAAATGTGTTGTGTAAATATATGTATATATATGCGAGTCAGATAGAAACGCATGGGTAGACTGATAAGGTTGCGTGATATCAATTCAAGATACACGTATGTAGTAAATTATCTAAACACCTATCTTTCCATGATTTGTTCAGTGTTAGCAAGGCAGAGCAAGCTAGGGTCAGAAGGCAGTAAGTTAAACCAGGTTAAGTACGCGCAAGGCAAGTTTTTCCCCTATTCTAAATTCAGAATAGTGATTTATATTTCCTTTCTATCGTATCAATTCTCTTTGATAATTATTGTTCATATACACTGATACCCATTTATTATCACTTGTTCCATTTCATTTCAATTCTTGATTTACCCAATTTATTGAATTCCCTGTTCATATTTCAATTCCTTTACCCTTGTTACATATATTCTGGTATATCCTGGTGTTGGGATATATCAATAGCATACCGATTGTTCCGGATGCTCAGCCTTGGACTGGATGGTTACTATAAAGGCTGGGTTTTTCCCAGACCATTAATTAATAGGCCATAGTTGCCTGAGTACTCCTTATGTTGGTTGGGTCTATGCAGTTGGGTATAGATCCGCACTATATTCTGACTGATCAGCAGATTATAGTGCATATGTTGGTTCTTGTTTCCAGTCTTGTTCATTTGGCACTCGCCAGTATTGGCAAATTATTATTATATACAGATACAGATGGTTGTTCAAACCAGCAGCTTCTTGGTTCATTTATTTCTCTCTCTTTATAATATATATATAAATTGTTGCAGGCTTGTTGAGCAATTTTGGCTCATTTCTTTTATTGTCACTCATATTGTTTTACAGTTAAGGTAGAGAATGAAACCCATCAGGACCCGCATAGTCAAGAAGCGAGTCAAGCAGCGGGACCCTCTTATACCAAGAGTGTTCCTTCCTATTCCCGAAGAGAGCTTTGAATTGCCAGATCAGGTGTAGCAGGATAAGTAGTGATGTTGGGTTGAATAAGAGTTTTGTGTAGTTGAATAAAAGATCGCGTAGTGAAACTGTAGATAGAATAAAGTTTTGTAATAAAGAGAGTTCTTGAGACAGGTTTTATTTAGTTGGGTTTGTAATAAAGTGTAGTGCATGATTCTTGTTTCCAACCTCAACCCTTAAAAGATCCTGAGTAGTGATAGTTCGGGGTAATTATTATATTAATATTCCGCTTGTGCAGGTATAGTTGGTAATTGTTGTTAATAATGCCCCAAATCTATACCCCGGATTTGGAGGGTGTTATAGGATCAATCTGAATCTATAGTGATTCCTTGTAAAGTCTGTTACCAGCTTGTCCTCAGCATTTCTCAGAACTTCAACTAACTGTGCTTTGACTTGCATCAGTTCTTCATCTTCATTTCACCAATCTGATAAATAGCTGCTCTGAGAGAAGGAATTGATGTTCTTTCAAGCCCATCTCCAAGTCTGATAACTCTGGGATGTGAAGAGTCTTCATTGCTGTATAAGCACTTTCCTTTCAGAATTACTTTAATCTTGGCAGACTTCTTCTTCATAGAAACTTTCCTTCCATCATCTTCAGTGATTTTTGGAATGTATTCAGAAGCTTTTGCACCAGAAATTCTGAAAAGATCTCTTATAGCCTTCAAAATGTAATCTAACCATCTTCTTGTAACATCAGATTTTACTTCCAGAAGGTAGTGAATATGTTGAAGCTCTTAGACAGACTTCTTTAGCATATCAGAATCTGCTAGTCTATAAGTTCTGCCATCATTGAGCAACAGGATCAATTTTTCTTTAACTTCTGATTCATCATGTGTATCCATGACAATTCGAGCAGATAGCACTTTGTCAAGGTGCTTTTGTTTGATTTCTTCATATGGTTTGTTTGTCAAAATGAAAGGATCTCTGAGAGTAACTTCTACTCCTGTTTGTCTCTTTTCTTTGTCAGAACCTAACCCATACTTGTCTTTAGCTTGTTTAGGTCTAACCCCAAAAGATACAAGCTGATTCAACATTAGATTGGTCTTAGGTTCCACTGGAGCAGCTTTGTTCCATATCAACTTCTTTTTTTGATCAAGTATTAAGCTGTCTATGTCAACTTGAGCAGTGTTAGAGGTTGATGTCTTGATAAATTGGTCAGGATTTGTAGTTTCATCTGTAGATTCTTCACTCTGAACAACTTGAGCTATGTCAGAGGTTGTCTTAGATTCTTTTGTCATCCTCTTTCTCTTCAGAGTTTCAATTGTTTCATCTTCAGCAGCAATATCATCAAAGACTTGAACCATCTTGCACACAGGATCCATCAGAATTTGAGGAATCTTCATCTTCTATTTCTTGACTGTCTCCCCAACTTTTCCTTTTCCCTTGTCTTTGGGATCAGTAGTAGTTTGAGATCTAGTCCTTGATATAGGAATCTCTGTGTTAGATCTTTCTCTTATTACTATACCTTTCTCCTTAGGTTTGGGAGGCTTCTTTGTATTAGAAGCTTTAGGCTGTAATTTTGACTTTTCAGCATTAAATCTTGCTTCTTCTTCTCTAAGTTCCTCTAAATAACTCCTGGATTATCCTTAAGGAACAGTCTCTTTGCAAGTTCCTCATCTAAGGCTTGAATCTTAGGATTCTTGTAAAAGAAGGTTGCCTTCTTTCCCCTGAACTTTAAGGTTTGCATGAATTTCTTCGAGTCTTGACTTACACCTTGAATGAGAACATCAGAATTTGTTATCAGAATTTTATTATCAAAACTTGATGTCAGAACTTGATCTTCAATTTCAGAACTTGTGAGCAACAAAGTTTGATCTGTAGCTAAAGTCTTCTTTCCTTCCTTATCACTCCTCTGAATAGTAGATTTATCAAAAATCTTACTATCAGATACTTTCTGAATAGGAATTCTGCTAACTTGCTTTCCTTGACTTTGACCTTTTCCCTTGCTAGGGTTTCCATGGTCATCTTCAGAATCATCCTTTTTCTTCAGTGCCTTGCTAATTGAGCATTTGGACTTAACTACCTTCTCCCCCTTTTTGGCATCATCTGTCAGGAGTAGAGAAAGAAGGAGTTCCAGTGCAGATTGGATCTCATTTAACTGAGTCTGTTGAGCAGCTTGATTTTGTAAGACCTCAACCAGTTGGGCCTGCTGCTTGTCTTGAACAAGCTCAATAACATCCACTTTTTCTTGAATTGGTCTGATAAACATCTTCTTGTCTAGTTTGAGCATCATGTCTAGCTTATCAGATGTATCCTGAAGTTTATCAACCTTTGTATGAGTCTTGGATTGTGGCGCCCTCCAAACCCGGGTCGAAGTTTGAGGTCCACAACACATACACAATATATAATTATGTAAAAGAGATATTATTTATAATGACCCTGCTTCACAGAAACCACGGATCGCAATAGGTTAAAGTATGAAAACAAGCCACAACCTTAACTTTTATTACAACGTATCAAATCCCAACTAAATTAACATATAATTGATAATAAAATCATTCTTACAATCTGACTATCTCTATACCGCATGAAGCTTCTGTTGGCTTAATTCAACTCACTGGAACCTTAGCCCATACTTTGTACTGAGGAACTTCACTATCGTCCACATTCTTTTCAACTGTAAAATATATAAAAGAATCGCAAGGGTGAGCTAACTAGCTCAGCAAGTCATAATAACGATAACTGAGGTTAAACAATGATCAAGTGAAATGATTCAGATGATTCAAGTTTCTTTTTAACTAATCATTAGAATTGGATATTCATTTTAAGTTTTAAAAACCAAGGTTAGGCTGCTGATCAGTCACGCACTAACCCCGAGCAAGCACACAGCACTGCTCTAATTACTGGATCCAAGGCACACATTGGCCTAACTTGACCATTGGTATGGTCTGACCACGAATCTGGTCCACACATATATAAAAACTATCCAATTCTAAAGTAGTTCAATACGATAAACAATGTAATTCGATAACGCAAGATCATACTCAATGAAGATTAAATATTTGAATAAAATATAAGGAAACTCATGGATATCACAAGGGTATATCAGGGTATGTAAAAGAAACGACTTTTAGTTTGTATAAGGGTCAGGTATCAGACCAGTAATGATGTTTCAGGGTATGGTTCTTTGATGTTATTAAAATGTTTGGAATATAAAAATTCATGTGTTTTCGAACAAATTTTCTTCCAATGTTTGGTAGTTATACATGTGGGAAGTAGTATCGTATTTGTGTGATTTGGTATCTTGAGGATCAACAAAGGATGGTTTATAAGGAATAAGGCTTATGGCTCAAGATCAAGAAAATCAGGGTTCAAGGTTAATAGTTTAAAGCACTTGCAATATAAAACAGGAGTTATTTTGAATAATAGTGATATGTTATAAAACAGTTCGAAAACATTGGTAACATATATCTTGAAGCAAAGTTCAGAAATACTTGCCTTACAAGGCTTTATAACCATTACTGATCAATTCTGGACCAACTCTGTCGCTTAGGCTTTTACGTCCAACCACTATATCACTCTGGATTCGACCTTGACACTCAGGTCTTCCTATTGAAACTCTACTGAGCTCGTCGACTGATCACTAGGTTATCTTTAGTCCATCATCCAGTTTCAGGTTCCCGACTATAACCTACAGGGTCGAAACACCCTATGTTAGACATCTAGGTATGCTTGACATATCTTTGATATTAATTCTTACCCAACGATATTCAAACCCGACTCGTAATATACTTTATATAATAATACACGTATCACGTAGGGTTCACGTTCTCGAAAATCGGTTCAGCTTCGTTTTCGGAAAATAGCTATACTCTTTATTTTACGAAATCAAGGTTATCGATTCAGGAAAATATTTCATCACGTCATACAATCAAGTTTCGTATAAAACACGCACATATATATATATTCTCTCGACATCCCGATAATCCTCGGATACGCTTCCGTATTTCCGTAATTTGATTTTCCCGGAAATCGGGCAGCGTCCCCTTTGTTTATCGGACTACCCATCGAAACATCAATCGACGTCAAACCAACTATAATCAAATTCACAACTACAATTCCAATCATCAGTTCAATTTAACAATTAATCCAATCACAATTCATCAACAGATTTACATACTCGACTTTAATGAAAAAAATCAAATTCTCGTTTCAACGATAATCTCACGAACTAATTTATTTATTTTAAAATATTAGGACTCAGAATAAACATCTTAGTCCACCGTCGGCTCGCCAAGGCTCATCGCCAACGGCGGCAAAATTTGTCGGTGCCCGAATTATTCGGGTTTCCAATACGAATTTTACCAATTTAAATCTCAAATAATTAAGTTAAATACTCGAATAATCACAAAGTTCATTCGAAATTTTCCACAAAATTAGATTAAATCCGAATTCCAAAAAGTGTGGAACAATCGAATTATACAGAGCCTAAACCAAAAGCAGTGACTTGCAACACATAAAATAACGAAACGGGAACACGCGCGTGTATGTTACATGCACGCCGGCCGCCACGCCGGAGTACGCACGGCGGCGGCTGGAAGAAGATAACAGGGAATATCAAAACAGGCACAACAGACACACGCTGACATCATGCACACGAGCATATAGATACGCATATACACCGATTGTCAACACGAATAGAACCATCCAAGCTAAGGATTCAAGCGGCGGCTCACCGGGCACGGCCGGAAAAATGAAACGGCAGCAAGCAGGAACAACCGAGAGGAGAAATAGAAAAAGGAGATGAACAGAGAGAGAGGACAAAGAGTAAAGAGATTGATGTAAAAAGTAATAAAGAAAATGATTTGCTGCTCGTTTTGTTTGTACAGGACACATATCGAGTTTATACAGCAACAACACACAACAAATGTACTGCTGCCACGTATCTGTAATTCAGGACACGTGTCAAATAAACAGACACGTAATTTTTTTTTGCGATAATTACGAAGATTTAAAGGTCTCTTTTGGCCCCATAATTCGAAATTAACAAAACGAGGTGCGAATAAAACAGCCCCCGAAAATTACGAAAATATTTTTAAAATATCGTAAGTATCCCGGAGTTTATAAAAACATAAATTTCGTAATTTTAAAATAACTTCTGAAACGCAATTTATACCCGTATTTCTCATTTGACGAACCGAGGTGTACTTAAAATAGATTCAGAAAATCATGAAAATAATCTTAAAATATTACCAATATCCCAAAGTTAATAAAAACATGAATTTTGAAATTTTAAAACGATTTTTAAAATGCACTTTATATCCGCTTTTATCAATGAAGCGAAACAACGAGCGCGTGAAATTAATCCCGAAAATTTCCAGAATAATTTTAAAATTCTCAGAATATTCCAAACTTAAATAAATATGAATTTCATAATTTTTAAATAATTTTAGAATTAAATATGGATTTTATAAATAAAAGCATTCAGAAAATCATTTAAAGATAAATAATTAATAAAATATTGATTTCTTAATTTTATAAAATCCTAAAAATAATTATTGTAATTATAAAATCATAAAAATAATTTTTGAAACATTCGCCATATTTATGCAAATAAATTTGCACCAAATCCACTTTTGAAAATGAAAACAATCCAATACGACTCCATAATTAATCACACGAACAACCCGGTATATTATAAATTACACCTATATAATAATCGACCAACACAGAGTGGTCACACCCAATACACATATTTTATTTAATAATTTCCGTAATGATCACATATTTACATAATTCAAAAAACACACGAGTCATTATATTCTTCCCCCCTTAAAAGGATTCTGTCCTCAGAATCTGGTCTAACTAATTAAGTGAGGATATTTGTCAAGCATATCTGACCCAAATTTCTAAGTAGACCCTTCTATTCGAGGGTTCAAACGTACTCACAATAGATATGCACTCGTTTCCAAGGACTTGCCTTTGACGATCAAGAATTTGGATTGATCACTATATGCAGAATAACTTGGACAAGAGCCCCATTGGTTTCTGATCAATCATTTAATTCCAACTCAATACTTATCACTTTAACATTAACAAATAAAATACATTAGGTGTACACACAGGTGTGACGGTCATATCATTTATGAAGAACTTTATCTATATTTATCAATACCTCGAATGGTTCACTAATTTTAGGACTTAGCTTGTCCTATCTACTCAAACTTATCCCATTTCTTTCAAGATGACACTTTTACTAACACTACTGGTCTTATATCTATACTCATATTTTCTCTCAATACAATTTCGTCTCCTTTCTTTGCCTACTCCGAGCTGCTTTAATCAATATTTCTACGCTCTTGATGTGCTGAATTAACTTAGAATTTAACAACTTTCTTTCTCCCACTTTATCTCAATAAAAATGGGGACCTATACTTGCGTTCACATGAAGTTTGATAAAATAGCATTCTAAAGCTGACATCGCTGATAAATGATCATTCCAGTATTTCCTTAAAACTTCACCTCTTAACATATCTTACATTTCCTAAATCATTTCCATACTTTGACTCTCCGCATAAGGATGTTAGCCGATGCTCGTTTTCCACTCCTTCCCATTCGTCTATTAATTTCTCGGTGGTCTTAATTACATGTAATCCTTTTTTTTGTCGGCATAAGGCATCTATTACCATACGGCTTTGCTTAGGTAGTTGTTAATGGCTTAATTCAGAATCTTTGGTTAACCTTAGTTAAAATTTCATTCTTGAAGACTCAACGTATAGTTGCTTTCCTTTTGATCTTTTAGAGAAAAATCCTTGGGCATCCCACGCAGACTCTCTTATTCCTTGAGTAGCTGAGGATGTTATTAATAAATACAGTTTACTTATCCAAATATTCCTTATACACCATATTCCTTAATTCCTTATAGCCACTTGATACACTTGTCATTTCACATAATATCATCAGAGCTTACAATGCTCTGAACTCACTTTAATCGTAATCTCTGATATTTTCTCAGGTCAGATCTTAAGTTAATTCTCAATACATAACACACTTCTTAAATTAGGTCTGATAAGTAATCAATTCTTTATAGGGTCTCACTTCTTCTTATTCATTATTTTGTTAAATTCCCGATAATCAGTACATACTCTTATAATTTCATTCCCTTTTCTCCATGAGTATCACTGGTACCTTTCACGATTCACTTCTTGTAAAACCATTCCCTGGGTCTGACTTATCCATTAGGCCTCCAATAATTCACCTTAATTCCTTGACGTGTCCAACACTTTCTAATCCATTTTGAAATATCCTTTTTATACCTGGTTATCGCTGTTTTTCTTTATTTCCATATATTTTGGCATCTCTTCAATAGAGTATATACTTTATACTATGAATTCCCTGTGGCATTTCAAATCTTAATTCTTCTACTTGTAACTTCCAAGTGCTGGAGGAGAACCTGGGGATTTCGTGATCATTCTCCTGGGCGTATAAATTTCCTCTCACTACTGCTAACATCGTGATCCATTATCTTCTTTTAACATCTCATTATCTTTCTCTTAACAACTTCGACTGAAAGGTCATACTATTTATCCTTGCTCCTGTTTGGATTATAAACTCTGACTCCCAATTCCAACTTCTAAAATTCCATAGAAAATTCTTCCGGTATAGTTTTTATGTCCGTTATTGCTTTCATCCATCTTTGCTTTTCCTCGTGAATACATACTTCAACCTCTTATGACCCGTATAGATCTTACACCTTTCTCCATACATATTATGTTTCCCAAATCTTTCAAAACGAATATTATTACTGTTACTCCCAATTTATGGGTAGGATACTTCTGTTTATAAGGTTTCGGTTGTCTGGATACATATACAATAACCCTATTGTGCTGCATCAACACACACCCTATTAATGAGAAGCATCACTATCAATTACCAAACCTCCTTGATACTTTTAAATTGATAAAACAGGTACTGAAACCATTGTTTCATTTAACTCCGCAAAACTTTCCCTTCATCCTTCTCCATTTCACAAAACTTCTTTCTTTTCCTGGTTAGCTTCGTCCCGGATATTGCAACTTCACAAAATCCTGCACCAATTTCCAATAGTAACCGACTCATGATAAAACTTCTTACTTTTGTTGGTGTTTCTGGTCTCCTTTCATTCATAGAAATTTTAACTTCTGCTGAATCTCTTTTCATCTTCTCTACATTGACTATCTATGATAAGAACTATATTTCATACAACTTCTTTCTTCTCCAACTTCCCAGTCATTATTAAACGCTTTGCATGGTCCTCCATTAACTTTAAGTATCACAACTATAGCTTACTCGGATATTCCTTAAAGATTCTGTCCATCAAGTTCAAATATTACTGGTATATTGGTTAATATAAATGACAATATGAGAACAATACTTAGTTCTGAAAATTTTCCTTGATACATCCATAGGTTTAGTCTTCAATTGGTGAAATATCAAGTCTTAAATCAGTCTTATAAAAGTACTTTGCTTCCTTCGTTTGATTAAACAAATCATTGGGTCGAGGTAACAAATACTTGCTCTTGATAGTAAACTTGTTGAGCTCTTGCTAGTCGACGCATAATCACATACTTTCATCTTTCTTATTAACATTTAGTACTGGTGCACCTTATAGGATATGCTGGGTCTAATCATTTCTTCTTCAAATATCTCTTGCGTCTACTTTGCTAACTTCCTCATTTTAACTGGTGCCATTTTGGGTAAGGCCGTAGTCACTGGCTTCGTCTCAGGCGTTAAGTTAATCACGAGCTTCCTTTCTCTATCGGGAAGAAATGTTGACAACTCATCTAAAACATATCTTGAAATTCCTTAATTGCTATTAAATCTTCAAATTTTGTTTGCTTCTGACTTTTATGTATCCCGTAATCACCCTAATGCTCATATCTTGATTACCGTAATCATTATTAACAAATTTGTTACCTTCTTTTATCTTCTGAATCTCCTCACCTTCTCATTTGGCATCCTTAGAGTTATCTTTTCATCACGACGGTCTGTCTGGACATCACGCTTTAGTAGTTAATCCATTCCTTAGAATAATATCAAATCATCTTATTTTCCAGGATATCGATTCTACACAACTTATTGCCAGGAATTTCAATTTCACCATTGGTACTTACTTATTTAACAACTACACGTTTCTTGACTTACTAGTCCTTCAGTCACAATCTTATCAACTCAATAGGGTAATTCATCTTATCAACAAAACCTTGAGAGATAAACAATTAAGTTTCTCTCACATCTTTTAATACTTTAACGCTTAAGGTATTCACCTTGATCATCCATATCATCACGTTCGTATTCTGAATAACATATTTCACATGTAATCGCATATTCTCGTTCTCGAAACGTATTCCTTATTGGAGTAGATTCCCTTGATTCTTAGTGGATTCTTCACTGGGACTAGTGATTTGCAATCCTCGCCAGGTGCCCTTATACCTTCCCATGCATAAGAAGTAGATGGAACTTCGTCCGCTTAATTCATGATACATTGATCTCTATTTGAAAACCTCTTGCATAGAATGGACAGTACAACGAAATGACTAGAAGGATTCAAAGTCCAACACAATTTAGAGTTGAAAAGAAAGAAGAAGTAAGGATTTGGATATGAGTGAGACAACCACATTGGTACTTAAGATGGCCAATCTCTCGTACCATATGGCATTACAGCATATGATTAGTTGGCGTCCCACCCGACTCTTCATCATCTGACAAAGTGTCTCCCATAACAATGTTTGTCCCAATCAGGACAGCAAAAATTGAGGGAAATAATTAATTTGAAAGGAATGCAATATCCTCCTTTCGATATCATAGCAAGGAGTTTATTTAAGAAAGAAGTTCATACTTATTTAGAATCAAAAAGGGAATATACGCTGTAATATGAAGACAAGACAGATACCATTGGTCACTATCCACCATTTCACTTATATTCATCTTCGAGCTTGTTCAATCATATTTCCATTGTTTCACATTAATAACTTAGAAAGTACGTTGAAATGCCTTCGCAAATTAAGCATTATGGTAGATTTTTACTTGTCACATCTTGCGTCTTTAACATTACACCTCTACATGTAATACTTTAACAAACTCGATCATAATGACGTCCCTACCAGACAACCCTCGAGTTTCCTTTTTCCAATTTAGGAATAACCCCGAAGCATTCAACATAGCAATCCTTGTGTTAATAATATTCTTCTTTTTAGGAAATCTGGAAATCTTCTCAATCTCCTTCAGTCATACTCAGATTTTGTTAGATCAATGAACTCTTGAACTTGGATAATCCTGTAATTGGATGAGTATTGCTTCGTACATGAGTATGTTTAACTTATCAAACAATATTTGTACCTTTCTGTTGAGAATAACCAACTTCTTCCTAATCGCGGATCACTTTGTCCTTTGAAGTGACAATACTAAGTCTGAAACAGCATTTTTCCAGGTAATCCGGCTTTCTAACAAACAAGAAACTCAAGTAGTAACTTGACAACCAAGGTTTAAAATTTTTATTCAAAAAGGATTTTGGAAATTTTGTAAGGAAAATCTTCTTTGAAAACTTGGTAAAAATTTTGAAAATCACAAATCTGGTTGTCCTTACTATATGAGTTGGTTGTTGTCCTTCCGACCTATAACAGTTACCAATTTTAAAGAAACAATCAGATAAGGTCCGTTCACTTCGATCTACCTTTTCTCCTTTATCGAGTCTACATTACCTTCCTTAACCAACGAAACTTCAATTGTGTCGCACATTATCTTATTCGTAGCTTCACATCAAGGCTCCATACATTATCATTACAGTAGTCAAGTAGAACAGGCTATCCAATAGTCAATAAGTCTATTCATAGAACAAAGTTTACTCGTATCACATCACTGTAATACTTTACATATCGCATTTATCATATCATCATCTTTAATTTTACAAAATCCCAGGTTATACTATTTTTTTTCTTCAAAATTCATCTAGTTCATCCCATACTTATTCACGGGGCTTAGCTAAGGGCTTTTTAACCTTGATAAGGCTATCCTCTGAAACACTTAAATCTCCTTTCTAAACTTTGTCTCACCTCTATTTATAACTCAAGCGTTCACCATTTACAGTAGCTCTCGAATCCATCCTCGTAGGTCCAATCGCTTCATAGAACAAATTCTAAACTGGGGGTATAGAACATGATATAGGGTAAACTAAGAGAATACTCAACCCAAATGTCCAATAAAATAAATTAAACAGAGAGAGGTTCGCTAATAGGTAGTCTCGTATTAAAAGGTAGAAGAATAGCGTAGTAGAATAGCTTGAAGAGGTGCAACTGTCAAACGGAAGGTACGCCATTAATACTGATGAAGGAACAAGGTGCAGATCCAATCTAAGAGAAGATGACGATCCTGAACGAAAGCTCCAATGATCAATGACACCGGAAATCAAAATCTTTCATTGCCGTTGTCTGGAATTCACACAAGCTGAGATCCCAATCGCACACAAACCGTGCCGAAGACTTACTATACCGTCACACTCACCTCACATGTCTTATCTTCTATTTCCTACTCCTAATCCTAACCTCTACCCATTTCGATATCTAGGCTTGTTTTCAGTGATTATAACCTGTAGCTCTGATACCAACCTGTGGCGCCCTCCAAACCGGTCGGAAGTTTGAGGTCCACAACACATACACAATATAATTCTGTAAAAGAGATTATTTATAATGACCCTGCTTCACAAAAACCACGGATCGCAACAGGTTAAACGTATGAAAACAAGCCACAACC